>NW_023367170.1:0-47702 GCF_902167145.1 Zea mays
GGCTTACCAAAGAGGATGGTTAGAGCTGAGCATTGCTTTTAAAGTTGGTCAAAATTTTATTAGCAGTTACTAAGTATAAGTAAATACCAACCCAATTAAGTAGTAGAACAAAAGTAACCACATCACCTGCAATGCAATGCATATGACAAATTGAGTTTAGTTCATAAAGTAATCATGTGAGTGTCCGAGCCGCTCATGACCGTGAGCACGGCTAGATATACCAGTTTTACAACTCTGCAGAGGGTTGCGCATCTTTACCCACAAGTCGTGTTATCCCATGTCGCCAGGGTTTGCAAGGCCCTTAGACACTTCCGAGGTGAATGGCTAGGGATCCACTACGAGGCCTTTACAAAGTTCCACTAGCTTCCGAAAACCCGCTACAGTTTATAGGAAGATCCAGTACAGGAACTCCTTGCAGGACCCGCCATCGCAGCAAAATCCTCCCGAGGGCCTCCCCGCACTGACCTCATCCCCTACTGCCCTTGGCCCCTTTCGGGTAAAGGTAGTCTTCCACTAGCTTTCCTAATTAATCAGCCAAGGGCGTCCCATTAAACCCCTGTGGTAGCACTGTTTTCCCGGGTGGTTCTCCATGGTTCCAATTAACATAATGATCTCAACATGAACAATAAATAACAACTGATAACAAAAATGTAACCATGGATAGTGTATCTCCATACCCAAAACCACATATAGCACTAGCAAGTACTACCCAGAAAGTTCAGTGGTAAACAAGGTATAAAGATAGACAAACTAGGGTAACCTATTGGGTCCCATCAAAATTAACCTATGCAGATCATTATGATTAATTAGAACATGAGTAGGTAAAAAGAAGTGATCAAGGGCACAACTTGCCTGGGCCTTGAGAATCCAGGTACCAGGATGATCTTCAGGTGACACGTGACCTCACTGCTAGTCGTAGTAATTCAAACAAACATGGTATAGACAAAATTAACATTACACCAAACATAAGAACAAATTACACATTAATAATATACATATTAAAATAAGATCATAGGAATAGGAATCATTAATTTTGGAGTTATAGATTTTAAGTTATGAATTTTCAAAGGTTTTATGTGTTTAAAATGAATTAAGTGAGAGAGTAAATTTCTAATTGTTTTCATGACAAAACAGAGGCACTAAATGATGAAGAATATTATTACAAAATTTTAGAAACTGGAATGGTTCAATTTGGAGTTAAAATGAATTTTCTATGAATTATCTAAGTTCTAGCAATTATTTTCATATTAAAAATCCATTTTCTATTTTATTTATTCAATTTAAAACGAGTTCTGGACTGGGCCTCAATTATAAGAAAGGTCAGGGGGCTCGGCGCAAGAATTCCCAGACACAGTGTACAATACCCCCAGGACGGCGGGTTGATTCAACGGAACCCGAGGGGCTCTTTATAAAATTTGCCACGCGAAAGGGGTATCCGGTGATATGGGCCGTCAGATCGACCACGGAGCGCCCCGATTAGATCCTGATTTCCTCAAACCGGTGTCACACAGCAGCCATCGGATCATAGATCCAAGGTCACGATCGTAACACACGCCAGTCGTTGGATTACTGATCATCGAATGAGATTGATCGGCCCGAAGCGGTACCCCAAAGGAAATCCGAGCCGTCCATCAGTTGACCAACGGCTCCAGTTTTCTTCCCCAATCCACAGTAGAACACGGCGGCACCGGTCACCAGGGGCGGCGGCGCCATGGCCGGCGATGAGCCATACGGCCAATCAAGCCCCCAAACTACACACCAGACGCCCCTACGCGAAGAGGAGAACTAGGCGAATCCTATGGTTAGCGGCTTACCTCCAATCGATGGTCAAGGCGAGCTGGCCACGGTATGCGGCGGCACCACGGCAGGGACGGTGCTCCGGCAAGAAATTGCCAGCACACCGGCGGTCCAACCATAGCGCAGGAGCCACGGCCACCTTCGCCGCACCACGACGAAGCTCACGGTGCACACGCGACCAACGTTCCCCGGCGGCGCGATTCGCTCCCCACTTCTCTCTCGGGCAACGGCGATGGTGGCGGACCGGATGAGGTGAGGGGAGGAGGTTGTAGGCCCAATTTATAGCCCGGGGCGAGGGTAATCATGGCCGACCCCATCCAGAGGTCCGCGCGGCGAAGATCTCGGTCACGCGCAAACGATCCGCATCAAATCGCAGTCCCCAAATTCTCTCTCTGTTTGATGCCGTGAAAATCGCTGTCGTTGAAGATGAAGCACCTGCTCCGTAGTCCCCCCAATCCGCGGTTCAATGAGCTGAGGCAAGCGCGCCGCCAGATAGGACCCAGCCCCGAGTGATTCCTACGCAGCCGCGAATCCACTGGTTAGACGCCTGAGCGACGCCCGCGCGACTCGGGTTCTGTTACACGGGGGAAGGGAAGGAGCTGACGCGTGGGTCCCGCCCGTCAGCGAAACAAGAAGGAAGGAGCGTGCGCGGTGACTGACACCGAGGGCCCACCCGTCGGCGCGTGTATGGTTAAATGGGCCGCGCGAAGGAAATTCAAAGTTGGGCCGAGATGGGTAGAGGTCGGCCCATGTGGCTTTTTTTTTTCTTTTTATTTTCTATTTTCTTTTCTCCATTTTCAAATCCAATTTTGAGTTCAAGTTTAAATTCAAACTTTGTGAATAACTTGTCCTCAGTTTGAATGGTATAATTTAATAATATAAGTGTGAAGGATGTTTATTCTGATTTTTATTTTATTTTATGTAGTATTTTCTTTAGTTCTTCCCTTCCCATTTATTTTCTATTTTCTATTCCAAATTCAAATTTATACTTCTATTTTAGTTTTCAGATTTTCAAATATATCAATTGGAATCCAAAGGTGAATATAAACCAAATTATTTTATTATTACTAGTTTAAGTTTTATTCTCCTTGTTTATTTATTTCATGAAATGTATAAATGGTTTTAAAAAAAATTCTTTTTCTCCTCATTTTCTTATTTCCCAATGATACTTTGTTCAGATTTCTTCTACCAATTCCAAATTCAGAATTTGGGTGTTACATGGAAGTCATCGAATGTCCTTGCGTACCAACAACAACACATTTGCCCATCCTCCACAAGTTCGTTATTTATCAACACCACAGTAACAACAGTGTCACCATGGTATATCCATACGTGTGAAGATGAAATATCGTAATGTCGGTGTGCTAACACCATGCATATCGAGAGAAGCGGTGTCGACGTATCGAGCGTCTGCAACCATAGGAAGAGACAGCGGTAGCTAATATGATTCTCTCAAGCATGCCAGACCTTTGGTACATATAGACCCTTACTAATGTGTTTTTACCATAAAGACTCATTAGTGTTATCATATGTCATGATTGTCTCTTGAACATATATTCAACAATTGGTATTAAAGATATCAATTAATTAATATCGGTGCATGCAACCGAGGCTATAAGCTAAGACATTTAGTTTCGATTGTCTGGTATCCATTGAAGCCAGCTGTTCAGGCTGCTGCAGCTGCAATCTATAGAGACAAAAATATTGTAGAAATAGTAGAAACCGGTACAGATTAAAGCCAAAGGAATAAGCTGACAAATGTTTTTTGTGTAGCACTTCTACCGTCGCTGTCCCATGAAGATCATGGGGAATAATGTACAAGGTCCGGTACTAACACACATGGTGGATGGGGTGAACCGAGAATGACAACCTATCTGTCGACGGACATGGTGGATGGCCGCACTGACCTGGAATTGATGCGCCAAACAATTCGTTTTTTTAGAAAGTTCATATGGTAAACTATTGGAGGGGGTAAATTAAGGTTGGTGCTTATTTTGTTAACTTGTCTCTGGTTTAGCAAGTAAATTATACATCAGAGTCCTGGAGATTCTCTAATTACTAAAAACTACTGGAGAGGAAGATAAAAATAGAACCCTCTATTTATTTTGTTCATCGATCACTTGGCATAATCATGCATTGACTTCCCAAATGATTTTTAAGGAGGGTCTTGGAGACGTTCTGAGTGTATGCACATATAGAGATAGATTCGGTGGAATTTAGCTTTAAACTGCTACGTGGTGCTTGCAAAAAAACAAAAGAAAACAAAAATGGCATGTCCTGGAGCTCGGGTACATGAACTTTTACATTCTTCTTTGAAAAAACAAACACAACGTGAATAAGTGTCTGATGTGAAACCAGACGTACTCTAATACATGCAGGATTGTACGTAGGACGTGGTAGAAGTTTGGTCAATAATATGCTACTACCAACGAGCAGCAGCAACCCAGATTAAAGGAAATACATATACGTGGGTGGTGCTTGTTCATCACTTTAGTAAAAAGGGTATTTTCGACAGTTAAAGCCATCAGACATAAGTTATTTTCGACAGACGGTCGTAGGCTTATGATCGACGGTACCCATCCCTCTGTCGTAAAGGGTCAAAAATACTCTTATTTCCGACCGTGGCCGTTGGACATAAGCTATGTCTGACGGCACCTTTCGGCCATCGGCGTTTATCCTCGGTAACGGCAGTTAACGGTCGTCCATCGATTATGTCTGGTGGCCTATATTAGCCGATGGCCTATGTTAGCCTTCAGACATAATGAAGTATTATGTCCGACGGCTTGTGTTAAGCCATCAGACATAATGAATTTCAGCAGTTGCAAAAAATTATATTTTTGTACATTTCTGACATTTACAGAGAAAACCACAGATTTCATATACAACCACATGTGACGGAACCTCCCAAGTCATTAGGCCCACCTATAGTTGTCCTTGTGCAACGGACCTCAGACAACCCTACAGGTGCCCCTGAATCACTTAACAAGTTCGGTATCTACTTTTCTTACCTTTCCCAAGAGCGTTTTACCCGTCACGCAGACATTACAAGCATCGGAGTTACGAAAGTGCGAAAGCCATTACATTAACTTACCTTTATTTAAAAGTAAGACAAAGATTAATATTTACAGACCAGAATATAACATACGAGTGCAGAGTATTATTATTACAAGCCAAGGGAGGCAAAAACCCCTCCCGATAAGTTTTACACAAAAGTTTTTATGGAGGATCCTTTCCTCCCGCAGCTTTACTCTTGGTCTTCTTCTTTTGAGATCACCTTGGAACAGAAACAACAAAAGTTTGTTGCTTCCTCACCTAAAAATAATAGGGAATAAAACCCTGAGTATGGAATTACTCAGCAAGACTTACCCGACTAAAAAAAGACTCTCAAGGGTATGCTGGTTATAAGGGAGTCAAGGTAAGGTTTCTCAATAATCAATGACTCTGTTTGCAGAAATGCTTACTAACAGTGGATCCTTAAAAATCCAGTTTTATTTGTCAAGTTAAGTTTAATTACCTGTAACTAGAGTTCTTTCTACCCTAGTTCAATCACTTGACCTACACTAGCCAATTTCTTAACAACCCTTCATCTTTACTGGAGTTCTACGTATAGGTCAGTGACCAAGTCTTCATAACCGCGAAGGTACGGAGATCCGAATCGATTATACTCAGCTAAGGATCTCCGATCACACGACATATGTAGCACTTAACCCTTGCATATGTCAACCCGCCACCGGGGTTCTTAAGACCAGATCAGGTTCACGCCAATGAGAACACAGATACACCACTGTCCAGCCTCTTGCCACGTAGGGTACGCGCTACTCTCGCCATCTCTCCACTCCCATTGCGTGGTATCTTATTCTGGTATTAGTCTGCCCGAGGCAAGGCTTACCCATGACGAGGCATGTGACCAGTTAAAGGGTCCTCGGTCAGCAGGCCTACATCGACACGGTCCTTAATCGACTCAGACGGAGACACTACACCGAGACTCTCTTCTCGTGTAAGTCACCCGCCCGTTCTCAGCTTAATCATTTCAAATCCCAAAGTTTGGTACCTGACAGAGGTACATCTTTTCCGATGCTGACCCATCATGGCCATGATGGACTCACCATCAAGTTTTATTTTCGAAAACATCCCTCCCACTTTGCCACATCATCTTTTGTAAAAACAAAACATTTTGTTTTGCTAGAGCAAGACTAAGCATAGTAAAAACCGTTTGTAAAATAGGGATTCAAAGGAAGGTAATCAAATTCAAGGAAGGTAATGCAGGAATTGTTTTAGCATTCAACTCCTATCACCTAATGCATCAAGCAAGTGAGAAAGATTTTAAAAGAATCAAGGAGGTGGCGAATGCACCGAGGCTTGCCTTGGTTTACAGGTGAATCAGGCTCAGATCCGCAGATATCAAAATAAAAGCAGTTGCCTGCCCGATGTTCCTCGAGTGGTGGTGGCGAAGTCTTTTCTTCTTCTACTTCAACTTCTTCCTCGTTTTCTAAATATAACCATACATAATAATGAATGCCCATGTAATGCTCATGAGAGTGCAAAGATAGTAAAAGTTTATTTTCTAAAGTCTTGAATATAATTTTCCTTCACGGTTCTCCGAGAACCTAGGGTTTCCGGAGTTAATAAAGGAATTCAAAGGGTAGGGGTAGGGTTTTGGGTCCTAAGTATCAAACAAGGTCCGAATCATACCAAACTCTGCCCAAGGCTTCTAAATAATGTATAAAGATCATCTAAAAAGTTTAGTGATTTTTTGGAGTTATTATCTATTTTCTAAAAATCCAGAAACAATGTTTTAGGCTATTTTAAATGCTCCAAAATTCTCTATTTGACCTAAAAATCATGAAACTGTTTTTATTAAATTCTATGAAAATTAGGAATTTAGCAAAATTGGTTTTACATTTTTACCATTTTTCTACAATTTTCTATAGATTTCTAAAGTTTCACAGAAAAAGAAAAGAGAAAAGCTTAAACAGTGTTGGGCTCATTTCAGCCGAAGCAGCCCAGCAGTGAGCGAATTCGCCCGCGCGCACGTGTGCCCGCGATGACTTTGCAAAAACGCCCTTACCGGTTCAAAATTAGAGTGGTGGTCCTTGGCGCTATTCACATGTCTCACTGACATCTACAAGAACACCCCCGTGCTTATATCCTTTCTCAGTTCGAAGTCCACGACGGTGAACCACGTAGGGACGAACTCCAGCGAGCATGTATCGGATGATTCACGTGATGACTAGTGTTCTACTTTGGCAGAGATCAAATCCAAGACCTAACGAGGGTTTCCCCTCAAACAATTTCATCAATGGGACATTGAATCGATCGGTCCATGGAAACAGCGCGGACACTCGAATGGGTATCGCGTTCCCGGTAATTAAGGGGGACTCAGTGTAATTGGATTGGTTGAGGAGCATGAGGGAAGCACACTAATGCTGAAACAAGGCAACAGAGAGCATGAACAAACCTGGAAGTGGCTGGCCACGGCGAGGTGCGTTTTACGGTGGCGGAAACCCTGATTGGGGGAAGTGAGCAATTCTCGGTCCCTGGTGGATAATCCGGGGCAAGGATTGGTGCAATAGATGCGTGATTACCCTATGGAGCCGCGGGTGCACTCAATTTATAGTGATCATGAGCGGCGGCCAGTGAATTTGGGTTGGAGATCAGCTCACGGCGACTTGGATATTTCACCGTGCTCTGCGTATTGTGGCGAGCGAGGAGAAAACGGTGCAGGAGGGGTAACTGACTATCCTCCATGATCCCTACGATGTGGAGAATGCTTTGCGGCGTGGCACGGTTGAGTGAAACGACGAGCTCTAGTGAGGATAAACTCGGCCGGCTGCGAGGCAAGTGGACAGGATGGCCGGACCAGCTAGCAATCGCAATACATCCCGCCCAGATCTTTTTACCCATCCCCGGTGTTATCCATTCCTCCCCGAGCACGAATCGAGACGGCGGTGGCATGAATCGCAGCGGAGAGGTCGTCGACGATGAACGGATGGCAGTCGATCTTCTTCAGTACTGTACCATGGCCATTCCTCATTTAGTGCACCTCACAGCCAAAGTTTAGGGCAAATTTTCTCTTAATTTTATGTAGTAACATGATCGACAGTCTTTAGCAAAGTTATAGCTCTAGGATCCAGCTATAATCTTGGTATAGCAACCCTAGGCAAATTCTTGCTCGATCATGCCAGAATTCGTGCCCAAAGTTCTTGCAGTTGTACTGTTAGTCTGAAATTCAGACATCAAACAGCCTAACAGCCTGACTTTGGGTTTAATTATCTCCAAATTCTTCATAACAACAATGTTTAATCCCTTAAACAAAGTTGTTCACCTTTGATAGATCTACAAAATTGATGTGGTGACCTAGGGCAAATTCTCAATAATTTGGAAGATATAGAGCTCCAAAGTTGAGCCAATGTCACTGAATTTCAGACTTAGGTTTAGAACTCAAATACGTTCTTTTTGCAAATAGGTCCAAAATTCAGGGTTTAGCTTGCAAATCTTCATGATTGTGAACCATATGACTTAAGATACCTTACTTTCATAGTTTTTGTACTTTAGTCCAAAAGTGCACTGATTTTGCACTTAGCCCCCTAGGGTTTAGGTTTAGGGTTTTCTAGGGTCCTTTTTAGGGTTTTTGGTATTTTAGGGGTGTGAATGTAATTTAGGTCCCTTCTTAGTAACATTTTATGACTATTTCACTTAAGCTTTAGGATTTTCTCATTTTGGATTTTGTTTTACCCTTCTAAACACCATTTAGGGTTAAGTACCCTACTCCAGGGTTTTATTTGCAAAATGCCATATCAATACAACTTGTTTGAAACTTCAGCCTAGTGAATGCATTCTAGGTGTATCAAACACATGAAATGCTAATGTTGATGATGTTATGCTCAAGTTTTAGTAACAGTAACACCAGGGGTGTTACACCACATATTCACATACATTCACAAACATCAATTCACATAAGTATTCACATTCACAAACATCACCTCACATTCACAAACATATAGTTCCAAATAGTTGCAACAAGTCTTTTACATCAACATATAGTTCCAAATTAAACATTGACATAGTTCGACACATAGTCCTTGACATGAACATTGACATAGTTCCAAATCAAACACATTTGATGAACTATCACTCATATCCGTCACCTGGTTGGTTCAAGTTATAGCCACTTCCTCCGGCTGGACTCTAGGTGTTGAAAAGGTTGTTCACCTAAGAATTCGATGCGTCGTCTTGACCAGACGCATCTCTAGGTGCGGCAACTGAAGCGGAAGGTGTCTGAAATCCCTATAACACACCCACATGAAATATTAACCACTAAGTTTTTCATTTTAACACATAAGACAACTATGAACATGTCACACACGTATATGTGTACATACCATATGGAATTAAGGCGGGGTGGAGGCAACAACATTGGCATCGACAGTGCAAAGTCCAGAGGCGGCATCCCATATGTCGGCATCGAGACGCCCGCTTGTTGTGCTAGTTGCTACAAATTAGATGCAAGCCATTGTTGAGAAAATAAGGTACACATCATGTGTTTTTAGTTGTTACGAACAAAATGTTACTTCAACTTACTGAGAGTAGAGCTTGATTATGGGCCTGGAGGTTTGAATAATACTCGTCCTTCTTCTTCTGGTACTCAGCTTGTTGCCTGTGATACTCCATTTGTTTCCCTCAAAACTGATTGATGATACTCTGCATGCTGACGCAACACTGCAATCTCTATCTCTTGGGCGGATGATCGAGAACGGGACGACTGTGAAGACGAGGATGTGGACTATCGTCCATGGTGTCTCAGCTCCCTAGAATCAATCATGGAATCAAAAATACCCAACCTACAAGAGTGAACCATGCACTTAGTAGAGTAAACCATGGACTCGGTTCAATCACAAGCATATGAGAACAATTTTGAAATCCAAATCAAATACTCTCATCGTCCATGGGCTTGTCCTCCTGCACTAGCATATCCTGCCTGAGGGTCGATTGGCTGGTTCCTCCAATCGTGGTCCTGCCCATGGCGCTGAACCATCTCCTGCCCATACAAAGGCTAGAGGCAAACATACCAAATATATGTTCATTACCAGGTTGATGCACAAACACATAATAGAGTACCAAAAACACACTAGACGGTCGATGGTTGTCTGAGTGCATAAAACATCAGGATTCTGTGGATCAGAACCCCTATGCCCTTGCATATACACCTCCACATTCGTAGGCGTACGGGCGGATTTGACTTCCTGTGCATACAAGTTAGAATGACACATTTCTATGTAATTCGAAGTTACAACATAATGTGACATACCATTCGCTTAGCCAAGTGTACATGTCCATCACCGTCGTAGTTGTGGAACGACTCAGTTTCACGGTTTCCCATGTTCCTTTCGAAAATGGCATGAAACTCAAGGGAAGCCCACCACCTGCACAAGGCCCGATAACCCTATGATAGGGTGGCTATCCAAGGCACAGACACCTACATGAAATGTTTTTCGAGCAAGCAAATAGATGCATTAACATGTACCCAAAACAAGAATCAGTAAAATACGATATGAGATGCAAAAACTTGTTTAAAAGCATTCCTATCGAACCTGAATGGGTGATCCTCTAGCAAAAAAACATCTATGGCAATCGAAGTAACATATCTTTCCACCAAACTTCAGTCGGAAGCATAAAGTGTCTTCAGCCCATATCGGAAATGTCAGAATCCCATGACAACTCCATCCAGCAAAGATACCATAAGCCATAAAATCGTGAATAGACCATAAAAACGTAGCTCTCAGGTTGAACTTCTATTTCTTGTAACAATCGTACGCCTCGACTCCTTCCCACAAAATTTTCAATTCTTTAATCAGGGGTCTCATCATCACATCGATCTTTGTTCTTGGATGATCCCGACCAGGTATTACGAGACATAAGAAAATAAATTCAGATTTCATGCAAAGAGCTGGCAGAAGGTTGTATGGAACAACAAATATGAGCCAACATGAGTAGTATGGTGTAGTTAGATTGAAAGGTGAGAAACCATCTATTGCCAATTGGTAACGCCCGTCGGCCAGGTCAGCCGACGGGGATTAATTAGTAACGCCCGTCGGTTGTAGTGGCCGACGGGAATTAGCCCTTATTCCCGTCGGCTCGATATTGGCCGACGGGGATTACGTATTCCCGTCGGCGGCCGACGGGAATAACCGTATCCCCGACAAGGGACGCCTGGCGGCTAACAACCGACGGGAATAAGGGCTAAACCGACGGGAATTACTTATTCCCGTCGGTTTAGTGCTTATTCCCGTCGGTTCCTGGCCGACGGGAATTAACTGTTTTCCTGTAGTGCAAACTGAAGCGGGCATTTCACACTTCAATAGCAAAGATGGAATCAAAGGCATCTAGTACCTTCCATGCATCTGTATCAGCTGGGTGCGCCATGACATCTGGATTCTAGTGTACCCCTTCTTTGTGCCACCTCATGTGTCTGGTTGTATTCTTGGAAATGAACAAACGTTTCAACCGAGTTATAAGAGGCATGTAACGAATCTGCTTACGTGCTATCTCGGTCGTCACGGTCAAGCCATCATCGTTTTCAACCACTACGAATCTACGCTCACCACATACTGTAAACTTCTTCTCACTTATGGTCTCCTTCCAGAAAATCATATAGTTATTGTCATAGACATCGATTTTTTCGTAGTCCATATCGAGACCAGATAGCAACTTCTTGGACTCATACATGTCCTTTGGCATCTTGTGATTCTCTGGAAGTACATCATTGATCAAGTTCAGAAGCTCCTTGTAGCAGTTGTTTGAGAATGCAAACTTAGACTTAATAGTCATAAGTCGAGTCACGAACACAAGGACGGTCACTTTCGTGTGCTCGTGCAACGGCTCTTCGGTAGCTTTAAGGAGCTCGAAAAACTTCTGAACCTCAGGCATAGGAGGATCCTCATAATCGGAGGGTTGACCGGGGTTCTCCAAATCGACGGGTAGAAGCTCATGGCGTACATCGTCAAGCATCTCTTCCATCCTATCATAGTCCCCTCTTCATGTGACTGAACTTACGATACAATACGAGGAGGTGGGTCCTCACCGTGGTGCACCCACACCTCATAGCCTGGCATATAACCGTTCTTACAAAGATCTATCGACATAGTCCCTGTCAAGGAAATAAATGTTCCGACACTTGCTACAAGGGCACCTAACATCGATTCCAGTCTCCAACCGAGCAAAAGCATGGTCAAGAAACGCGTCAGTCTTGGCAACCCACTCACTTGATAAAGCACCTCTTTTCTTCCAACCTTCATACATCCATCGACGATCCTCCTCCATACTAGATACGAGACGTTAATTAATTAGTTATGATTACTAATAAACCACACTAATACAATATTACATTGAAAAATCATTTCACGGGACCCTAAATCATATAAAATGATCTTATTTTCGAGGGCATAATAATTACACTCGGAAATTAAAAGTTTAAATTATATAGGCACCACTAAATAAACTAAAACAAGCTAATTTAATTACATAATAAACTTAGGTTGTCGGGCATAACAAACTAAACATAACTAATAGCAAACAATCTATATGCATATACAAAATTATACTAAAAGTTACAAAATTACCCACTTAGCTGGGCGTAGAGCCAGTGAAGCGAGCACCGGTGGGGTCGAGGCAGGCGCCGACAGCGTCGGGGGCGGGGGCAGAGGCTGAGGCGGGCGCGGGCTGCATCGGAGCAACTCCGGCGGCATCAAGGACGGTGACGAAGGTGGCCATGGGCTCGGGCAGCGTCGGGGGCAGGGCGGGCGCCGTCGCCGGCTGGGGAGGTGCTCGGTGGCGGCGGCGGCTGGTGGGTGGCGGCGGCCTCGGCTTGTGTGTTCCTTGAAGAATGGAACTGAAACGACGCGGGCGGGCGCTGACGGGGTTTAAATCCCTTATGTCCGACGGCCTCCTTGGCGACCGTCGGACATAAGGTTATGTCTGATGGCTTATCTGATAGCCATCGAAAATAACCTTATGTCTAACGGTCCGTCTAACAGTCGTCGAACGTAGGATCTTATGTCCGACGGCTGCCTTAGGCCGTCGGATATAACGTTCTATCCGACGGCCACCTAGGAGGTCGTCTGTCACCCGGTTTTGGAAGGTAAACAGAATGCGAACCATGTACGTGCCAGGATCAGAAGCTCACTTACATAGCGATTACATAATTGGACATCATCACACATTGCTCAAAGTAAATAGTGGAAATAGTACTTTATTACATCAAGATGTCCAAGACATCCACGGAGTCATTAACATAACATTGTCATTACTATTATCAAAGTGCGTAAAAGCGAGCGTAGCAGATAAAGCCTTCATCGGCAGCCGACTAGAGGTTCACCACTAACATAACTAGAACTCATCGCAGTCCTGGAACTCCTCAAAGTCCTCCATGTTGCTACATCTCCTCCTGAGCACTGAATATAGTGGCGACAACCTTGGGTGGGGTGGTTTTTAAAGCAAGGGTGAGTACACATCAACATACTCAGCAAATGTCCCGTTTGGCTAATGTGGACTAGCTTTATGTGGAGTTAAGGTTAAGTAATTGCTTTTAGTTGGTCAGATATTTATTACCTAGTAGTAAAGCCATGTTTTAGCAATAAACCTAGTTATTACCTAAAAGTACTCCCTCCAAGAGGAAATACCAGAGATCAAAGTTATATTTATCATCATTAACCATAATCATAAAAGTATCCAAAGTTCTTCTAATCAAAAGGATCCCAAGACTGCTCTTAACCGTGAGCACGGCTGATATACCAGTTTCTAACACTCTGCAGAGGTTGCACACTTTACCCACGAGTCGTGATCCCTTTCCAGCCTAGGTTCTACAAACTCGATCTTCACAACCGAGGTGAATGGCTAGGGATACACTACGTAGCCTTTACAAAGATTCCCTAGAGGTCATAGCCGCCCGTTAGGTTTCTCTAGTTTGATAAACACAATAATTCCCCCCACAGGAAGGGTGACTAACAAAACCAAATCGAAAGAATCTCGGCAACCAGCATCGGCAGAGCAAGTGTTGTGCCTAGACCCCATAGACGCCCTACGGCGAAGCCAACTACACCTCAAGTTCCTCTAATTAATCAGCTAAGGGTGTCCCATTCCACACTCATAGTTGTACTGTTATCCCAGGTGGTCACTCAATGAACAGGTCCTTACGGAGTGGTACTCAGGAAACAGCCTGAGTCCCCTAAAGTATCACAAGATCATCATCGAGATAACATCATTGTATCATAAAGATTCACATCATGTCCATTGATTAAGTTAAAGCAATAGCATAAAGCTTAGAAACCCAAAAAGGTAAACAAGGATAAGGTAAATACAGACTAGTTAATCCTTAGGTTTAAATAATGTAATGTGGGACGGTGAACTATAAAGTAAGTAGGACATAGTAGGTCAGAGGACTCTTGCCTTCACCAGGTTGTTGCTCAGGAAGATCTTCAGCAACATAGTAAGGAACCACGAGCTTCTCATTGTCTAAACAAAGCGATCATGCATTCAATGCAATTGGATAAAGACAAATGAACAATACACCAAACATATACAACCAAGTGAACACAAGTTTGATAGAGCAATGTAAACACAAAAGGTCAACTTAGGTGCTAGAGTGAACTGGCACACTAGTGGTTTGTGATTCCCTAAATATTATCTATCTCCATGGATTGCATAATTTTAATTCCACTAATTTTAGTGAGACACAAAATTATACCAGGGATAAATTCATACATTACATATTATTAATCTCACAAGGTTAAACATCTAATTACCATTAGGGTTTTCCTTTTTATTTTCTTATATAGTAAACAAACTATTACATATACTAACCTATAGTCTAGGCATAAAATTAACATGTACAGACAGTGAATGATCATAATTTATTTGGACAGATAATAATCCTATGAACATTTTGCAATTTGAATCACTCAATTTGAAGTTCATATGCAAAAGATATGAAATAAACAGGTTTTGAAGTTTAAAATACAAAATTAGGCCTAAATTTGTGAATAAATAGAAGTCTAGGGTTCAATCCGTAAGATTACAGAGGCCTGCGCATGAAAACCAGGGACAGCGGGTTGATTTCTAAAAAGCGAGGGTCTCTTTAGCAAAACTGCCACGCGAAGGGGTACGGGGGTTGCGCTAGCCGTCCGATCTCCGAGCAAAGGTCCAGATTAGAATAACGAGCGAGGGCGCAGGCTCTTGACAGGTGGGCTCGGGTGGGTTGAGGCACTGACACACGGGGCCCATGGGTCAGCAGTATGAAGAGGACACGGGGCGCGTTGGCCACTGGATTGTAGATCGATGGCTCTGGTTCCACAAACCACGCGAACCGTTATCCATGACTTCAGGCCGTCAGATCAAGACCGGGCGGTTCGGATTCGGCACGAGGGGTTTAGTCTCCTCTAGTCAGCTAGGGGTGGCGCTCTCCGCGGATACAGCGGCGCGGTCGCCGGAGACGAGGCAGACCGGGGCTTCTAGGACACTAGGGGTTGGTCTAGGTAGCCAGAGAGGTTGGGGAGGACTCGGCAAGCACTATGGCAAGGTCTGGGTGCCGAGAACAGGACTAAGACGGGCAGATGGTGGAGGGGGACCCTCGGGCGAATCCAAGGTTACTCTGGCGAGCAATACCCGTCGCGGTGAGGGTTAAACCGGCGCTCTGCGGTCAGCATAGGCTCCGGGGAGAGGGTGGGGTGCTCTAGGCCTAAGTTCGGGCTCAGGAAGGGGTTGCAGTGGTCGAACGCCGTGAAGATGCTACGGCCCGGCGAGGGGAAATTTCGACGGCCAAAATCCCCCACGTATAGCAGAATTGGCGCAAAAGAGGGACACAGGAATGTCACTTACCCAGATACGGTGCTTCGGGCAGCTTGGCACGGCGCGATGGGGCTCTGGTTGTCCGGACGTTGAAGAATCACGACGGCGGCGAGCTCCGACCTGCGCAGGGGAGAGGTGGAGTGCAGATCGGGTAGAGGATTTGAGGAAAGGGGAAACTACCATGGGTTCCCGGTGCGCCAAGCTCAGGCAAAGCTCACCATGGCCAAAGCGCTGGCAGAAGTCCAGCGGCGACAGCAGAAAGGTGAAGCAACAGCGGGGGGCGGCGCTGCGGCTGGGTGAGTGCGAGGGTAGGGAAAGAGCGAATGTGAGGCAGGGGCGAGCTGAGGGAGTGTTCGGGGTCTTCACCTAGCACTCGGGTGACATGGACAGGTCGTGGGGACATGGGCGCGCTTTGACCGCATGGGCGCACGCCATGGGCGCGGGCGCGACAGTTGCAAGGGAGGGGATGGGTCTGACAATAGGGTCCGCGAGTCAGCGAGGGAACGCGCGGGCGAGCAGGGCGCGGTGCTGACGGGGTGGTCCCACTAAGAAGGGAGGGAGAGGGCGAGCGGGCCATGGTGCCGAAAGGTGGGGCCCGCTTGTCAGCGGATGCGGGCGGTTAATTGGGCTGGATGGGCCGAAAGGCCGAGGAGGGAGGAGGTTCGAGCTGCTTTCCTTTTCTTTTTTTGAAATTTCTAATGTCTTTTCTATTTTAATTTCTTTATGGTTTTCAAATCAAACTCAAACCAAATTTCAAATTCAAACCAATTCAAACATGTGCATCAAACAAAAGAATAATTTAGGCTCAGCATGATGCAACATTTCATGACTCACATAAGTTTTGACAAAATAAATAATTAAACCCTCGCCTAATTCACTTACTTTTAATCAAAAGGAAAAGAGAGAGAGACAAGAGGTAACACCTGAATTTGGTTGGCATTTAGAGAAGAAATTTTATACCCTCAAATTCAGGGTGTTACACCGTCGAACATAATATAGCTGTCGGATGTCTGTCGTTTTACTGTTGTGCGTTACCAATGGATAGCAACTAATGGGCAATGCAAGGACGAGAGAAAAATTATAACTAGAGAGATGGGTCAGTCGACGGAGGGTCTAGAAGCATGCAAGCTCCTTGAGGCAACCCTTGGTGCTGCCCTTGGCGTTCGTGCATATAGCCATGGTCTTGTTGTTGGTGCCGCTATACTCGACGGTGACGTCATCCATGGTGACGCCGGTGCATGGGATCTTGGCAGTGCAGAGCAGGCTAACAGCCTCCGGGGTGGAGGAGGTGCCGGTGATGTTCTTGAAGGTGACGTCCTTGACAGGAGAATTCCACAGGTGCATAAAGGTTCAACACAAACCAATAAAATATCAAAGTTAGGGTTCAAAAGCAAAGGAGCAAAGGAACCGAAGGGTGCCATGGTCTGGCGCACCGGACTGTCCGGTATGCCACCGGACAGTGTCCGGTGCACCAGGACCGTACAACTCCAAACTCGCCACCTTCGGGTTTCTCAGGTGTAGCTCTGCTATAATTCAATGGACTGTCCGGTGTGCCACCGGACTATCCGGTGCACCAGCGGAGCAACGACTAACAGTGCAACGGTCGACTGCAACGAACACCTGTAAACGCTATAGTACGCGGACAGTGCGCGCAGAAGTCGGAGCAGCCGCCAGAGGCGCACCGAACAGTGAACAGTACATGTCCGGTGCGGAACCGGACTGTCCAGTGCAACTAAAAGACAAAGCTCCAATGGTCCTGGAGGGTCTAGCTTGATCCAGCAGTAGTGGGTGCCCCAATCTTGAGGTACCAACAGAAACAAAACAAAAAATTTAGAAATATCTATAACAATCATGAAGCCATGAAATGAGGGCATAAGGCAAGGTTTCAAAATCTTCTACAATAATAACCATGGCAAGCTATAAAACTTAGATATCTGTTGCTATTGAAAATTAGGAATTCTCTAGATTAGATATTTGTTAAGATCTTTCTAAAATGTGTACAAGTGGCACTTGATAAGTGTCGATGGCTAGTGCAACAACCTTTGCTCTATTGCCTACACACATATTCAACTCATTTGTAGCAAATATTCTAGTCCTTTTTAGTCCTTGCAATGATTTGCAAGTATGAATCATCGATCTGATATCAAATACCCATGATTCACTAAAAGAAATAGCCAGATTAATTTCAATAACATATATAAACAAAATAGAAGTCTCAATTTCCTTAGTCTTCTAAGTACTTCTTGTAGTTCCTAGACCGTTTCTCAAGGTCACCACAATGAAATTTTTGTCTTTAGAAGAAAGGCCAGACTTAGACTTTGCATTTAGCTTTGAGATCTCATCTTTAGCCTTGCCCTCACCTTTGCCCTTCATCTTTAGCAAATGTCCAGGACTTACCCTATTAGATTAAAATAATCAATGAGACTTTGCTTTGGTAGGCCCACCAAGTGATGATTAGAATCTATATAAACATAGTAATTGGAAGGGTATCAAAATAAACTCTTAATTTTTTAGGGAAACTATCCTATCATATTTAGTACATGGGTGGATAGTAAGGTAGGAAAATAAACCATCACAGATAATTATATTAAATGTAGGATAGAAGTCATCCATTTATCATGGTGATCTACATCATCAAGTCCTATATGTGGTTTCTATATTTGGGTCATATTATTCATAATATTCTCTATAAAGCCATGCTAGGTGGAGAGCCGGATACTACCATGCGGTATGAAAATGGTTTGTCCAAATAATCTATGTCCTACACTCAGAAATTCCTGGTCACATCACTGAAAGCAATATATAAATATCACCAGATTAATCAAATCTAGTTGATTTCAAGACAAGCTAAATGTCTCTATTTTTACTATCAATCATATTGACAATTGTGTGACATAGAGCCATAACAGTATATCCAATTCAGATTTCTTGACTTTCTCAATCTAAAAGATACATGTATTGTTATCCCTACGGTGATTCTAGTCGGTAGAGATATGCGACTATACCGGCAATTACCTCATTTGTCCTAAGTGGTGCTATAACCAAAGAAAAATAGATGCAATATACTAGGAGTATCACCTATATGCAAATAATCTAGATCAAAAATTGTGCATGACCTAGCTCTGGTACCACTAATGGAAATCATGCACGATACACACTAGCATATCTACCATGTTTAACCAAGATTGCATGTAACTACAGAATCATGCATTTCTACTACTAGACGCGCAACACAGTGGAAGGACACATTGATGTAGTGGAAGTCATCGAATGTCCTTACGTACCAACAACAACACATTTGCCCATCCTCCTCAAGTTCATTATTGATCAACACCACAGTAACAACAGTGTCACCATGGTATATCCATACGTGTGAAGATGAAATATCGTAATATCGGTGCGCTAACACCATGCATATCGAGAGAAGCGGTGTCGACGTATCGAGCGTCTGCAACCATAGGAAGAGACAGCGGTAGCTAATATGATTCTCTCAAGCATGCCAGACCTTTGGTACATATAGACCCTTACTAATGTGTTTTTACCATAAAGACTCATTAGTGTTATCATATGTCATGATTGTCTCTTGAACATATATTCAACAATTGGTATTAAAGATATCAATTAATTAATATCGGTGCATGCAACCGAGACTATAAGCTAAGACATTTAGTTTCGATTGTCTGGTATCCGTTGAAGCCAGCTATTCAGGCTGCTGCAGCTGCAATCTATAGAGACAAAAATATTGTAGAAACAGTAGAAACCGGTACAGATTAAAGCCAAAGGAATAAGCTGACAAATGTTTTTTGTGTAGCACTTCTACCGTCGTTGTCCCATGAAGATCATGGGGAATAATGTACAAGGTCCGGTACTAACACACATGGTGGATGGGGTGAACCGAGAATGACAACCTATCTGTCGACAAACATGGTGGATGGCCGCACTGACCTGGAATTGCTGCGCCAAACAATTCGTTTTTTTAGAAAGTTCATATGGTAAACTATTGGAGGGGGTAAATTAAGGTTGGTGCTTATTTTGTTAACTTGTCTCTGGTTTAGCAAGTAAATTATACAACAGAGTCCTGAAGATTCTCTAATTACTAAAAACTACTAGAGAGGAAGATAAAAATAGAGCCCTCTATTTATTTTGTTCATCGATCACTTGGCATAATCATGCATTGACTTCCCAAATGATTTTTAAGGAGGGTTTTGGAGACATTCTGAGTGTATGCATATATAGAGATAGATTCGGTGGAATTTAGCTTTTAAACTGCTACGTGGTGCTTGCAAAAAAACAAAAGAAAACAAAAATGGCATGTCCTAGAGCTCAGGTACATGAACTTTTACATTCTTCTTTGAAAAAACAAACACAACGTGAATAAGTGTCTGATGTGAAACCAGACGTACTCTTGCATGATTGTACGTAGGACGTGGTAGAAGTTTGGTCAATAATATGCTACTACAACGAGCAGCAGCAACCCAGATTAAAGGAAATACATATACGTGGGTGGTGCTTGTTCGTCACTTTAGTAAAACACGGTATTTTCGACGGTTAAAGCCATCAGACATAAGTTATTTTCGACGGACGGTCGTAGGCTTATGTTCAGCGGTGCCCGTCCCTCTGTCGTAAAGGGTCAAAAATACTCTTATTTCCGACGATGGCCATTGGACATAAGCTATGTCTGACGGCACCTTTCGGCCATCAGCTTTTATCCTCGGTAACGACAGTTAACGGTCGTCCATCGCTTATGTCTGGTAGCCTATATTAGCCGACGGCCTATGTTAGCCTTCGGACATAATGAAGTATTATGTCTGACGGCTTGTGTTAAGCCATCAGACATAATGAATTTCAGCAGTTGCAAAAAAATTATATTTTGTACATTTCTGACATTTACAGAGAAAACCACAGATTTCATATACAACCACATGTGACGGAACCTCCCAAGTCATTAGGCCCACCTACAGTTGTCCTTGTCCAACGGACCTCAGACAACCCTACAGGTGCCCCTAAATCACTTGACAAGTTCGGTATCTACTTTTCTTACCTTTCCCAAGAGCGTTTTACCCGTCACGCAGACATTACAAGCATCGGAGTTACGAAAGTGCGAAAGCCATTACATTAACTTACCTTTATTTAAAAGTAAGACAAAGATTAATATTTACAGACCAGAATATAACATACGAGTGCAGAGTATTATTATTACAAGCCAAGGGAGGCAAAAACCCCTCCCGATAAGTTTTACACAAAAGTTTTTATGGAGGATCCTTTCCTCCCGCAGCTTTACTCTTGGTCTTCTTCTTTTGAGATCACCTTGGAACAGAAACAACAAAAGTTTGTTGCTTCCTCACCTAAAAATAATAGGGAATAAAACCCTGAGTATGGAATTACTCAGCAAGACTTACCCGACTAAAAAAAGACTCTTAAGGGTATGCTGGTTATAAGGGAGTCAAGGTAAGGTTTCTCAATAATCAACGATTCTGTTTGCAAAAATGCTTACTAACAGTGGATCCTTAAAAATCCAGTTTTATTTGTCAAGTTAAGTTTAATTACCTGTAACTAGAGTTCTTTCTACCCTAGTTCAATCACTTGACCTACACTAGCCAATTTCATAACAACCCTTCATCTTTACTGGAGTTCTACGTATAGGTCAGTGACCAAGTCTTCATAACCGCGAAGGTACGGAGATCCAAATCGATTATACTCAGCTGAGGATCTCTGATCACAAGACATATGTAGCACTTAACCCTTGCATATGTCAACCCGCCACCGGGGTTCTTAAGACCAGATCTGGTTCACGCCAACCGAGAGCACAGATACACCACCGTCCAGCCTCTTGCCACGGAGGGTACACACTACTCTCGCCATCTCTCCACTCCTATTGCATGGTATCTTATTCTGGTATTAGTCTGCCCGAGGCAAAGCTTACCCATGACGAGGCATGTGACCAGTTAAAGGGTCCTCGGTCAGCAGGCCTACATCGACACGGTCCTTAATAGACTCAGACGGAGACACTACACCGAGACTCTCTTCTCATGCAAGTCACCCGCCCGGTCTCAGCTTAATCATTTGAAATCCCAAAGTTTGGTACCTGACAGAGGTACATCTTTTTCGATGCTGAACCCATCATGGCCATGATGGACTCACCATCAAGTTTTATTTTCGAAAACATCCCTCCCACTTTGCCACATCATCTTTTGTAAAAACAAAACATTTTGTTTTGCTAGAGCAAGACTAAGCATAGTAAAAACTGTTTGTAAAACAGGGATTCAAAGGAAGGTAATCAAATTCAAGGAAGGTAATGCAGGAATTGTTTTAGCATTCAACTCCTATCACCTAATGCATCAAGCAAGTGAGAAAGATTTTAAAAGAATCAAGGAGGTGGCAAATGCACCGGGGCTTGCCTTGGTTTATAGGTGAATCAGGCTCGGATCCGCAGATATCAAAATAAAAGCAGTTGCCTTCCTGATGTTCCTCGGGTGGTGGTGGCGAAGTCTTTTCTTCTTCTACTTCAACTTCTTCCTCGTTTTCTAAATATAACCATACATAATAATGAATGCCCATGTAATGCTCATGAGAGTGCAAAGATAGTAAAAGTTTATTTTCTAAAGTCTTGAATATAATTTTCCTTCACGGTTCTCCGAGAACCTAGGGTTTTCGGAGTTAATAAAGGAATTCAAAGGGAAGGGGTAGGGTTTTGGGTCCTAAGTATCAAACAAGGTACAAATCATACCAAACTCTACCCAAGGCTTCTAAATAATGTATAAAGATCATCTAAAAAGTTTGGGGATTTTTGGAGTTATTATCTATTTTCTAAAAATCCAGAAACAATGTTTTAGGCTATTTTAAATGCTCCAAAATTCTCTATTTGACCTAAAAATCATGAAACTATTTTTATTAAATTCTATGAAAATTAGGAATTTAGCAAAATTGGTTTGACATTTTTACCATTTTTCTACAATTTTCTATAGATTTCTAAAGTTCACAGAAAAAGAAAAGAGAAAAGCTTAAACAGTGTTGGGCTCATTTCAGCCGAAGCGGCCCAGCAGCGAGCAAATTCGCCCGTGCGCACGCGTGCCCGCGACAACTTTGCAAAAACGCCCTTATCGGTTCAAAATTAGAGTGGCGGTCCTTGGCGCTACAAGAACACCCCCGTGCTTCTATCCTTTCTAAGTTCGAAGTCCATGATGGCGAACCGCGTAGGGACGAACTCCGGCGAGCTTGTATCGGATGATTCACGTGATGACTAGCGTTCTACTTTGACAGAGATCAAATCCAAGACCTAACGAGGGTTTCCCCTCAAGCAATTTCATCAATGGGACAGTAAATCGATCGGTCCATGGAAACAACGCGGACACTCGAATGGGTATCGCGTTCCTGGTAATTAAGGGGGACTCACTGTAATTGGGTTGGTTGAGGAGCATCAGGGAAGCACACTAATGCTGAAACAAGGTAGCAGAGAGCATGAACAAACCTGGAAGTGGCTGGCCACGGCGAGGTGCGTTTTACGGTGGAGGAAACCGTGATTGGGGGAAGTGAGCAATTCTCGGTCCCTGGTGGATAATCCGGGGCAAGGATTGGTGCAATAGATGTGTGATTACCCTATGGAGCCACGGGTGCACTCAATTTATAGTGATCGTGAGCGGCGGCCAGGGAATTTGGGTTGGAGATCAGCTCACGACGACTTGGATATTTCACCGTGCTCTGCGTATCGTGGCGAGCGAGGAGAAAACGGTGCAGGAGGGGTAACTGACTATCCTCCACGATCCCTACGACGTGGAGAATGCTTTGAGGCGTGGCACGGTTGAGTGAAACGGCGAGCTCCGGTGAGGATAACTCGGCCGCCGCGCGGCAAGTGGACAGGATGGCCGGACCAGCTAGCAATCGCAATCCATCCCGCCCAGATCTTTTTACCCATCCCCGGTGTTATCCATTCCTCCCCGAGCACGAATCGAGACAGCGGTGGCACGAATCGCAGCGGAGAGGTCATCGACGATGAACGGCTACAGGCGATCTTCTTTAGTACTGTACCATGGCCATTCCTCATTTAGTGCACCTGACAGCCAAAGTTTAGGGTGAATTTTCTCTTAATTTTATGTAATAACATGATCGACACTCTTTAGCAAAGTTATAGCTCTAGGATCCAGCTATAATCTTGGTATAGCAACCCTAGGCAAATTCTTGCTCGATCATGCCAGAATCCGTGCCCAAAGTTCTTGCAGTTGTGCTGTTAGTCTGAAATTCAGACATCAAACAGCCTGACAGCCTGACTTTGGGTTTAATTATCTCCAAATTCTTCATAACAACAATGTTTAATCCCTTAAACAAAGTTGTTCACCTTTGATAGATCTACAAAATTGATGTGGTGACCTAGGGCAAATTCTCAATAATTTGGAAGATGAAGAGCTCCAAAGTTGAGCCAATGTCACTGAATTTCAGACTTAGGTTTAGAACTCAAATAGGTTCTTTTTGCAAATAGGTCCAAAATTCAGGGTTTAGCTTGCAAATATTCATGATCGTGAACCATATGACTTAAGATACCTTACTTTCATAGTTTTTGTACTTTAGTCCAAACATGCACTGATTTTGCACTTAGCCCCGTAGGGTTTAGGTTTAGGGTTTCAAAGGGTCCTTTTTAGGGTTTTTGGTATTTCAAGGGTGTGAATGTAATTTAGGTCCCTTCTTAGAAACATTTTATGACTATTTCACTTAAGCTTTAGGGTTTTCTCTTTTTGGATTTTGTTTTACCCTTCTAAACCCCATTTAGGGTTAAGTACCCTAATCCAGGGTTTTATTTGCAAAATGCCATATCAATTCAACTTGTTTGAAACTTCAGCCTAGTGAATGCATTCTAGGTGTATCAAACACATGAAATGCTAATGCTGATGATGTTATGCTCAAGTTTTAGTAACAGTAACACCAGGGGTGTTACACCACATATTCACATACATTCACAAACATCAATTCACATAAGTATTCACATTCACAAACATCACCTCACATTCACAAACATATAGTTCCAAATAGTTGCAACAAGTCTTTTACATCAACATATAGTTCCAAATTAAACACTGACATAGTTCGACACATAGTCCTTGACATGAACATTGACATAGTTCCAAATCAAACACATTTGATGAACTATCACTCATATCCGTCACCTGGTTGGTTCAAGTTATAGCCACTTCCTCCGGCTGGACTCTAGGTGTTGAAAAGGTTGTTCACCTAAGAATTCGATGTGTCGTCTTGACCAGACGCATATCTAGGTGCGGCAACTGAAGCGAAAGGTGTCTGAAATCCCTATAACACACCCACATGAAATATTAACCACTAAGTTTTTCATTTTAACACATAAGACAACTATGAACATGTCACACACGTATATGTGTACATACCATATGGAATTAAGGCAGGGTGGAGGCAACAACATTGGCATCGACAGTGCAAAGTCCAGAGGCGGCATCCCATATGTCGGCATCGAGACGCCCGCTTGTTGTGCTAGTTGCTACAAATTAGATGCAAGCCATTGTTGAGAAAATAAGGTACACATCATGTGTTTTTAGTTGTTATGAACAAAATGTTACTTCAACTTACCGAGAGTAGAGCTTGATTATGGGCATGGAGGTTTGAATAATACTCGTCCTTCTTCTTCTGGTACTCAGCTTGTTGCCTCTGATACTCCATTTGTTTCCCTCAAAACTGATTGATGATACTCTGCATGCTGACGCAACACTGCAATCTCTATCTCTTGGGCGGATGATCGAGAACGGGACAACTGCGAAGACGAGGATGTGGACTGTCGTCCACGGTGTCTCAGCTCCCTAGAATCAATCGTGGAATCAAAAATACCCAACCTACAAGAGTGAACCATGCACTTAGTAGAGTAAACCATGGACTCAGTTCAATCACAAGCATATGAGAACAATTTTGAAATCCAAATCAAATACTCTCATCGTCCATGGGCTTATCCTCCTGCACTAGCATATGCTACCTAAGGGTCGATTGGTTGGTTCCTCCAATCGTAGTCCTGCCCATGGCGCTGAACCATCTCCTGCCCATACAAAGCCTGGAGGCAAACATACCAAATATAAGTGCATTACCAAGTTGATGCACAAACACATAATAGAGTACCAAAAACTCACTAGACGGTCGGTGGTTGTCTGAGTGCATAAAACATCAGGATTCTATGGATCAGAACCCTTATGCCCTTACATATACACCTCCACATTCGTAGGCGTACGGGCGGATTTGTCTTCATGTACATACAAGTTAGAATGACACATTTGTATGTAATTCGAAGTTACAACATACTGTGACATACCATTCGCTTAGCCAAGTGTACATGTCCTCACCGTCGTAGTTGTGGAACGACTCAGTACCACGGTTTCCCATGTTCCTTTCGAAAATGGCATGAAACTCAGGGGAAGCCCACCACCTGCACAAGGCCCGATAACCCTATGATTGGGTGGCCATCCAAGGCACATACACCTACATGAAATGTTTTCCATCAAGCAAATAGATGCATTAACATGTACCCAAAACAAGAATCAGTAAAATACGATATGAGATGCAACAACTTGTTTAAAAGCGTTTCTATCGAGCCTAAATGGGTGATCCTCTGGCAAAAAAACATCTATGGCAATCGAAGTAACATATCTTTCCACCAAACTTCAGTCAGAAGCATAAAGTGTCTTCAGCGCATATCGGAAATGTCAGAATCCCATGACAACTCCAACCAGCAAAGATACCATAAGCCATAAAATCGTGAATAGACCACAAAAATGCAGCTCTCAGGTTGAACTTCTATTTCTTGTAACAATCGTACGCCTCGACTCCTTCCCACAAAATTTTCAATTCTTCAATCAGGGGTCTCATCATCACATCAATCTTTGTTCTAGGATGATCCAGACTAGGTATTACAAGACATAAGAAAATAAATTCATATTTCATGCAAAGAGCTGGTGGAAGGTCGTATGGAACAGCAAATACGAGCAAACATGAGTAGTATGGTGCAGTTAGATTGAAAGGTGAGAAACCATCTATTGCCAAACCGAAGCGGACATTTGGCACTTCAATAGCAAAGCTAGAATCAAAGGCATCTAGTACCTTCCATGCATGTGTATCAGCTGGGTGCGCCATGACATCTGGATTCTAGCGTACCCCTTCTTTGTGCCACCTCATGTGTCTAGTTGTATTCTTGGAGATGAACAAACGTTTCAACCGAGTTATAAGAGGCATGTTACGAATCTGCTTACGTGCTATCTCGGTTTTCACGGTCAAACCATCGTCGTTTTCAACCTCTACGAATCTACGCTCACCACATACTTTACACTTCTTCTCACTCATGGTCTCCTTCTAGAAAAGCATATAGTTGTTGTCATAGACATCGATTTTTTCGTAGTCCATACCGAGACCAGATTGCAACTTCTTGGACTCATACATGTCCTTTGGCATCTTGTGATTCTCCGGAAGTACATCACTGATCAAGTTCAGAAGCTCCTTGTAGCAGTTGTTTGAGAACGCAAACTTAGACTTAATAGTCATAAGTCGAGTCACGAACACAAGGATGGTCACTTTCGTGTGCTCATGCAATGGCTCTTCGGCAGCTTTAAGGAGCTTGAAAAACTTCTGAACCTCAGGCGTAGGAGGATCCTCATAATCGGAGGGTTGACAGGGGTTCTCCGAATCCACGGGTAGAAGCTCATGGCGTACATCGTCAAGCATCTCTTCCATCCTATCGTAGCCCTCTCTTCATGTGACTGAACTTACGATACAATACGAGGAGGTGGGTCCTCACCATGGTGCACCCACACCTCATAGCCTGACATATAACCGTTCTTACAAAGATCTATCGACATAGTCCCTGTCAAGGAAATAAATGTTCCGACACTTGCTACAAGGGCACCTAACATCGATTCTAGTCTCCAACCGAGCAAAAGCATGGTCAAGAAATGCGTCAGTCTTGGCAACCCACTCACTTGATAAAGCACCTCTTTTCTTCCAACCTTCATACATCCATCGACGATCCTCCTCCATACTAGATACGAGACGTTAACTTAATTAGTTATGATTACTAATAAACCGCACTAATACAATATTACATTGAAAAATCATTTCACGGGACCCTAAATCATATAAAATGATCTTATTTTCAAGGGCATAATAATTACACTCGGAAATTAAAAGTTTAAATTATATAGGCACCACTAAATAAACTAAAACAAGCTAATTTAATTACATAATAAACTTAGGTTGTCGGACATAACAAACTAAACATAATTAATAGCAAACAATCTATATGCATATACAAAATTATACTAAAAGTTACAAAATTACTCACTTAGCTCGACGTAGAGCCAGTGAAGCGAGCGACGGTGGGGTCGAGGCAGGCGCCGACGGCGTCGGGGGCGGTGGCAGAGGCTGAGGCGGGCGCGGGCTGCGTCGGAGTGGCTCCGGTGGCATCGAGGACGGTGACGAAGGTGGCCATGTGCTCGGGCAGCGTCAGGGGCAGGGCGTGTGGGCGCCGGCGCAGGCTGGGGAGGTGCTCGGCGGCGGCGACGGCTGGTGGGTGGCAGCGGCCTCGGCTTGTGTGTTCCTTGAAGAATGGAACTGAAACGACGCGGGCGGGCGCTGACGGGGTTTAAATCCCTTATGTCCGACGGCCTCCTAGGCGACCGTCGGACATAAGGTTATGTCCGACGGCTTATCTGATAGCCATCGAAAATAACCTTATGTCTAACCGTCCGTCTAACAGCCGTCGAACGTAGGATCTTATGTCCGACGGCTGCCTTAGGCCGTCGGATATAACGTTCTTTCCGACGGCCACCTAGGAGGTCGTCTGTCACCCGGTTTTGGAAGGTAAACAGAATGCGAACCATGTACGTGCCAGGATCAGAAACTCACTTACATAGCGATTACATAATTGGACATCATCACACATTGCTCAAAGTAAATAGTGGAAATAGTACTTTATTACATCAAGATGTCCAAGACATCCACGGAGTCATTAACATAACATTGTCATTACTATTATCAAAGTGCGGAAAAGCGAGCGTAGCAGATAAAGCCTTCATAGGCAGCTGACTGGGGGGTTCACCACTAACATAACTAGAACTCATCGCAGTCCTGGAACTCCTCAAAGTCCTCCATGTTGCTGCATCTCCTCCTGAGCACTTAATATAGTGGCGACAACCTTGGGTGGGGTGGTTTTTAAAGCAAGGGTGAGTACACATCAACGTACTCAGCAAATGTCCCGTTTGGCTAATGTGGACTAGCTGTATGTGGAGATAAGGTTAAGCAATTGCTTTTAGTTGGGTAGGTATTTATTACCTAGTAGTAAAGCCATGTTTTAGCAATAAACCCAGTTATTACCCAAAAGTACTCCCTCCAAGAGGAAATACCATTGATCAGAGTTATATTTATCATCATTAACCATAATCATAAAAGTATCAAAAGTTCTTCTAATCAAAGAGGATCCCAAGGCTGCTCTTAACCGTGAGCATGGCTGATATACCAGTTTCTAACACTCTGCAGAGGTTGCACACTTTACCCACGAGTCGTGATCCCTTTCCAGCCTATGTTGTACAAACTCGATCTTCACTACCGAGGTGAATGGCTAGGGATACACTACGTAGCCTTTACAAAGATTCCCCAGAGGTCATAGCCGCCCGTTAGGTTTCTCTAGTTTGATAAACATAGTAATTCTCCCCATAAGAAGGGTGACTAACAAAACCAAATCGAAAGAACCTCGGCAACCAGCCTCGGCAGAGCAAGTGTTGTGCCCGGACCCCATAGACGGCCCTACGGTGAAGCCAACTACACCTCAAGTTCCTCTAATTAATCAGCTAAGGGTGTCCCATTCCACACTCATGGTTGTAATGTTATCCCGGGTGGTCACTCAACGAACATGTCCTTACGGAGAGGTACTCAGGACACAGCCTAAGTCCCCTAAAGTATCACAAGATCATCATCGAGATAACATCATCGTATCATAAAGATTCACATCATGTTCATTGATTAAGTTAAAGCAATAGCATAAAGCTTAGTAAACCAAAAAGGTAAACAAGGATAAGGTAAATACAGACTAGTTAATCCTTAGGTTTAAATAATGTAATGTGGGACAGTGAACTATAAAGTAAGTAGGACATACTAGGTCAGAGGACTCTTGCCTTCACCAGGTTGTTGCTCAGGAAGATCTTCGGCAACACACTAAGGAACCACGGGCTGCTCATTGTCTAAACAAAGCGATCATGCATTCAATGCAATTGGATAAAGACAAATGAACAATACACCAAACATATACAACCAAGTGAACACAAGTTTGATAGAGCAATGTAAACACAAAATGTCAACTTAGGTGCTAGGGTGAACTGGCACACTAAAGGTTTGTGATTCCCTAAATATTATCTATCTCCATGGATTGCATAATTTTAATTCCACTAATTTTAGTGAGACACAAAATTATACCAGGGATAAATTCATACATTACATATTATTAATCTCACAAGGTTAAACATTTAATAACCATTAGGGTTTTCCTTTTTATTTTCTTATTTAGAAAACAAACTATTACATATACTAACCTATAGTCTAGGCATAAAATTAACATGTATAGATAGTGAATGATCATAATTTATTTGTGTAGAGAATAATCCTATGAACATTTTGCAATTTGAATCACTCAATTTGAAGTTCATATGCAAAAGATATGAAATAAACAAGTTTTGAAGTTTAAAATACAAAATTAGGCCTAAATCTGTGATTAAATAGAAGTCTAGGGTTCAATCTGCAAGATTACAGAGGCCTGCGTGTGAAAACCAGGGACAGCCGGTTGATTTCTAAAAAGCGAGGGTCTCTTTAGCAAAACTGCCACGCGAAGGGGTACAAGGTTGCGCTAGCCATCCGATCTCCGATCAACGGTCCGGATTAGAACAGCGAGCGAGGGCGTGGGCTCTTGATAGGTGGGCTCGTGTGGGTTAAGGCACTGACACATGGGGCCCATGGGTCAGCAGTATGGCGAGGACGCGGGCGCGTTGGGCACTAGATTGTAGATCGATGGCTCTGGTTCCACGAACCGCGCGAATCGTTATCCACGACTCCAGGTCGTCAGATCAAGACCAGGCGGTTCAGATTCGGCACGAGGGGTTTAGTCTCCTCCGGTCAGCTAGGAGCGGCGCTCTCCGCAGACACGACAGCGCAGTCGCTGGAGGCGAGGCAGACCGGGGCTTCTAGGGCGCTAGGGGTTGGTCTGGGTAGCCGGAGAGGTTGGGGAGGACTCGGCAAACACTATGGGGAGGTCTGAGTGCCAAGAATGGGACTGAGACGTGCAGACGACGGAGGGGGACCCTCGGGTGAAACCAAGGTTACTCTGGCGAGCATAACCCGTCGCGGTGAGGGTTAATCTGGCGCTCTGTTGTCGGCATAGGCTCTAGGGAGAGGGTGTGGGTGCTCTAGGCCTAAGTTCGGGCTCATGGAGGGGTTGCAGTGGTCGGACGCCATGAATACGCTGTGGCCCAACGAGGGGCGACTTTGATGAGCCGAAATCCCCCACAGTATAGCAGAATTGGCACAAAAGAGGGACGGGGAAAGGTCACTTACCTAGAGACGGTGCTTCGGGCAGCTTGGCACAGCGCGATGGGGCTCTGGTTGGCCGGACGTCGAAGAATCACGACGGCGGCGAGCTCCAACCTGCACAGGGGAGAGGTTGAGTGCAGACCGGGTAGAGGATTTGAGGAAAGGGGAAACCACCATGGGTTCCCAGTGCGCCAAGCTCAGGCGAAGCTCACCGTGGCCAAAGCGCTGGCAGAAGTCCAGCGGCGACAGTAGAACGATGAAGCAACAACAGGGGCAGCGTTGTGGCTGGGTGAGTGCGATGGCAGGGAAAGAGCGAATGTGATGTAGGGGTGAGCTGAGGGAGTGTGCGGGGTCTTCACCTAGCACTCGGGTGACGTGGGCGGGTCGTGGGGACGTGGGCGCTCTTTGACCGCGTGGGTGCACGCCATGGGCACGGGCGCGACAGTTGCGGGGGAGGGGATGGGTCTGACAAGAGGGGCCACGAGTCAGCAAGGGAACGAGTAGGTGAGTAGGGCGTCGTGCTGACGGGGCGGTCCCACTGAGAAGAGAGGGAGAGGGCGAGCGGGCGAGCGGGGCGTGGTGCCGACAGGTGGGGCCCGCTTGTCAGCGGACGCGGGCGGTTAACTAGGCTGGATGGGCCAAAAGGCCGAGGAGGGAGGAGGTTCAGGCGGCTTTCCTTTTGTTTTTTTGAAATTTCTAATGTCTTTTCTATTTTAATTTCTCTATGGTTTTCAAATCAAAACTCAAACCAAATTTCAAATTCAAACCAATTCAAACATGTGGATCAAACAAAAGAATAATTTAGGCTCAGCATAATGCAACATTTCATGACTCACATAAGTTTTGACAAAATAAATAATTAAACCCTCGCCTAATTCACTTACTTTTAATCAAAAGTAAAAGAGAGAGAGAGACAAAAGGTAACACCTGAATTTGGTTGGCATTTAGAGAAGAAATTTTATACCCTCAAATTCAGGGTGTTACACCGTCGAACATAATATAGCTGTCGGATGTCTATCGTTTTACTGTTGTGCGTTACCAATGGATAGCAACTAATGGGCAATGCAAGGATGAGAGAAAAAATTATAACTAGAGAGATGGGTCAGTCGACGGAGGGTCTAGAAGCATGCAAGCTCCTTGAGGCAACCCTTGGTGCTGCCCTTGGCGTTCGTGCATATAGCCATGGTCTTGTTGTTGGTGCCGCTATACTCGACGTTGATGTCGTCCATGGTTACGCCGGTGCATGGGATCTTGGCAGAGCAGAGCAGGCTGACGGCCTCCGGGGTGGAGGAGGTGCGGTGATGTTCTTGAAGGTGACGTCCTTGACGGTGACCTTGGAGGCGTCGTTGGCAGTACATAACTTGTTGGGGCAGTACTTCATGTCAATGAAGATGGGGTTGGCTGAGTCCTCCATCTTGATATTCTCATAATGGATCTTGGAGACGGTGAGCACGGAAGCGGCGTCCTCGTACGCCTTGATGCGGACGCCGAAGGTCGTCTTCTTAAGAGTGCAATCCTTGACGTTGATGTTTGTGTCGTCCTTCTCATCCTTGTACCGCCCTAGGCTGCCGATGCTGATGCCGTGGCCGGAGCCGTAGGTCACGCCGGTGATGTTCACCTTGGAGGTCCCGGGGCTGAAGGAGATGCAATCGTCGCTGACGCTGATGACGGTGTTGGTGATGGTGATCCCGGATGAGTCGCCCATGTGGATGCCATCCGTGTTGGGGCTGTCCCCAAGCGCCGTCACGGTCACGTCCTTGATCAGCATGTCCTTGCACTGGTACATTTCTCGAGCAAACTATTATTATTTTAGTCTGGAATTAGACCTTCTGCCTCTGCCTTGACCCTTCCCCTAGAAGTAAGTGCTTTCATGTGGAAGAACTTGGAGTTGAGCAGAGTGACCCAGGACACCTCCCCGTTGTTCACGAAGTCCATCACCAGTGAGTTGGGAAGGATCTTGCAGTCGTACTTCTTGGCGCAGGAGTTCTTGCTCCAAACGGCTGGGCCCAATCCGTCAAGGTTTCCCTTGCCGGTGATGACCAGGTTATCCACGCGTAGAATCTCGATCCAATTACCATGTTCCTTGTACTGGCTTAGGTCCATGGTCGCCAGTAGATTGCCATCCACATGGATGGTCACGTCGCCCTTGCACGGGCCTGTGAAGTTGAGTTGTCCGACAAGGAAGTCGCCCTTGGGTATGAGGATTGTTTGCTTCCCGGTGTCGCCGCATGCTGATGCCCATGCCTCCTGCACAGCCTTCGTGCTGTCTGTCTTGCCATTGCCGGAGGCGCCCAACTTGGTGATGTCGAAGGACCCACCAGGCCTGGACGCTTTCGAACGATCCGTCTAACAGCCGTCGAACGTAGGATCTTATGTCCGATGGCTGCCTTTGGCCGTCAGGTATAACGTTCTATTCGATGGCCGCCTAGGAGGTCGTTTTGTCACCCAGTTTTGGAAGGTAAACAGAATGCGAACCATATACATGCCAGGATCAGAAACTCACGTACATAGCGATTACATAATTGGACATCATCACACATTGCTCAAAGTAAATAGTGGAAATAGTACTTTATTACATCAAGATGTCCAAGACATCCACAGAGTCATTAACATAACATTGTCATTACTATTATCAAAGTGCGAAAAAGCGAGCGTATCTGATAAAGCCTTCACAGGCAGCTGACTGGGGGTTCACCACTAACATAACTCGAACTCATCGTAGTCCTGGAACTCCTCAAAGTCCTCCATGTTGCCTGCATCTCCTCTTGAGCATTGAATATATTGGCGATAACCTTGGGTGCGGTGGTTTTTAAAGCAAGGGTGAGTACACATCAACGTTCTCAGTAAATGTCCCGTTTGGCTAATGTGGACTAGCTGTATGTGGAGTTAAGGTTAAGCAATTGCTTTAGTTGGTCAGATATTTATTACCTAGTAGTAAAGCCATGTTTTAGCAATAAACCCAGTTATTACCTAAAAGTACTCCCTCCAAGAGGAAATACCAGAGATCAAAGTTATATTTATCATCATTAACCATAATCATAAAAGTATCCTAAGTTCTTCTAATCAAAAGGATCCCAAGACTGCTCTTAACCGTGAGCACGGCTGATATACCAGTTTCTAAAACTCTGCAGAGGTTGCACACTTTACCCACGAGTCGTGATCCCTTTCCAGCCTAGGTTGTACAAACTCGATCTTCACAACCAAGGTGAATGGCTAGGGATACACTACGTAGCCTTTACAAAGATTCCCCAGAGGTCATAGCCGCCCGTTAGGTTTCTCTAGTTTGATAAACACAATAATTCTCCCCACAGGAAGGGTGACTAACAAAACCAAATCGAAAGAACCTCGGCAACCAGCTCGACAGAGCAAGTGTTGTGCCTGGACCCCATAGACGCCCTACGGCGAAGCCAACTACACCTCAAGTTCCTCTAATTAATCAGCTAAGGGTGTCCCATTCCACACTCATGGTTGTACTGTTATCCCAGGTGGTCACTCAATGAACAGGTCCTTACGGAGAGGTACTCAGGAAACAGCCTGAGTCCCCTAAAGTATCACAAGATCATCATCGAGATAACATCATTGTATCATAAAGATTCACATCATGTTCATTGATTAAGTTAAAGCAATAGCATAAAGCTTAGAAACCCAAAAAGGTAAACAAGGATAAGGTAAATACAGACTAGTTAATCCTTAGGTTTAAATAATGTAAAGCGAGACGGTTAACTATAAAGTAAGTAGGACATAGTAGGTCAGAGGACTCTTGCCTTCACCAGGTTGTTGCTCAGGAAGATCTTCAGCAACACACTAAGGAACCACAGGCTGCTCATTGTCTAAACAAAGTGTCGGGGACCATAATTAGGGGTACCCTCAAGACGCCTAATTCTCAGCTGGTAAACCCCATCAGCATAAAGCTGCAAAGGCCTGATGGGTACGATTAAGTCAGGGATCAGTCTACACGAGTGACTCGATCACGCTTCACCCGAGCCTAGCCTCGGCAAGGGCAGCCGACCTCGAGAGACTTCCGTCTCGCCCGAGGCCCCCTTTTTATGGCGGACACATCACCGGCTCGCCCGAGGCCTTGGCTTCGCTCAGAAGCAACCTTGACTAAATCGCCACACCGACTGACCAAATTGCAGGGGCATTTAACGCAAAGGTGGCCTGACACCTTCATCCTGACACGCGCCCCCGGCAGAGCCGAAGTGACCGCCGTCACTCCACCGCTCCACTGGCCAGTCTGACAGAAGGACAGCGCCGCCTGCGCCACTCCGACTGCAGTGCCACTCGACAGAGTGAGTCTGACAGGCAGTCAGGCCTTGCCAAAGGCACCACGGCGAACTCCGCCCCGCCCGACCCCAGGGCTCGGACTCGGCTAAGACTCGGAAGACGGCGAACTCCGCTCCGCCCGACCCCAGGGCTCGGACTCGGGCTAAGACCCGGAAGACGGCGAACTCCGCTCCGCCCGACCCCAGGGCTCGGACTCGGGCTAAGACCCGGAAGACGGCGAACTCCGCTCCGCCCGACCCCAGGGCTCGGACTCGGGCTAAGACCCGGAAGACGGCGAACTCTGCTCCGCCCGACCCCAGGGCTCGGACTCGGGCTAAGACCCGGAAGACGGCGAACTCCGCTCCGCCCGACACCAGGGCTCGGACTCGGGCTAAGACCCGGAAGACGACGAAACTCCGCTCCGCCCGACCCCAGGGCTCGGACTCGGGCTAAGACCCGGAAGACGACGAAACTCCGCTCCGCCCGACCCCAGGGCTCGGACTCGGGCTAAGACCCGGAAGACGACGAAACTCCGCCTCGCCCGACCCCAGGGCTCGGACTCCGCCCTGGCCTCGGCCGAACGACTTCTGCCTCGCCCGACCCCATGGCTCGGGCTCGGCCACGACAACGGAAGGCAGACTCAACCTCGGCTTCGGAGGAACCCCCACGTCGCCCTGCCTAGGGCACAGACCGCCACGTCAACCAGAAGCGCCATCATCATCCTACCCCGAATCGACTCGGGTCACGGAGAACAAGACCGGCGTCCCATCCGGCCAGCTCCGCCGGAGGGGCAATGATGGCGCTCCACAAGCTCTACGACAACGGCGGCCCCCAGCTCTCTTACGGAAGCAGGACGACGTCAGCAGGGACTCGACCGCTCCAACAGTTGTCCCTCCGCCAGGCTCCGCCACACCTCCGACAGCCACGACATCACGCCAGTAGGGTGCCCAGATCTCTCCGGCTGCCACATTGGCATGTACCTAGGGCGCTAGCTCTCCCTCCGCTAGACACGTAGCACTCTGCTACACCCCCCATTGTACACCTGGATCCTCTCCTTACGACTATAAAAGGGAGGACCAGGGCCTTCTTAGAAAGGGTTGGCCGCGCGGGACCGAGGACGGGACATGCGCTCTCTTGGGCCGCTCGCTTCCCTCACCCGCGTGGACGCTTGTAACCCCCCTACTGCAAGCGCACCCGACCTGGGCGCGGGACGAACACGAAGGCCGCGGGACTTCCACCTCTCTCACGCTCGACTCCGGCCACCTCGCCTCTCCCCCCTTCGCGCTCGCCCACGCGCTCGACCCATCTGGGCTGGGGCACGCAGCACACTCACTCGTCGGCTTAGGGACCCCCCCTGTCTCGAAACGCCGACAGTTGGCGCGCCAGGTAGGGGCCTGCTGCGTGCTGACGAACAGCTCCCCGTCAAGCTCCAGATGGGCAGTCTCCAGCAACCTCTCCGGCCCGGGACGGTGCTTCGTTTCGGGACTCTTGAGTTCATGTCCTTTGACGGCAGCTACGACATGATACTTCTTCCACCGCCGCGCGACTACGACAATGGCGGCCGACAACCCGCCCGCCGGCGGCGGAATCGACGACGTCTTCCCCGCGTGGTGGAAGGGCAACATTCGGGCTCGCTCCGTTCTCTCCCCCGCCAACGGAGGAGGAGGCGGGGCCGTCAAGGCCAGGTGGGAGGCCGCGCTTCGTCGGCCGTCGAGCGAATCGACGCCCCCGACGCCCCGACGGAAGGCACGCCGGACGTCGACCTCGCGTTCAAGACGGAGGCAAGCGCCGTCCCCCCGCGGCACGCTGACCCCGAGCAAGAAGACGACGCCGGCGCGCTCGCGGAAAGCCTGCAGGACGTCACCCTCGAACCAGAGTTGACGGTGCAACCAGTCCCCGATGTGACTACGTCGCTCCTCGTCGACAAAAAGGTACCGACTAACTCCCATCTTGCGTCATTTCGACTCAGCCTCAACCCGCCAAACGACCTCGTTTTGGCGGGCGCTCTCATTGAGGCGAGTGCAACCCCACTGAGGTTCCGTATGCGGTCGCCTTGGGACCGACTGACGGACGTCTCGACCTACGGGCCCTCTGGGTCCGAGGAAGATGACGATCCCAGCATCGCTTGGGATTTCTCCGGACTTGGCACCCCAGTGCCGTGCGGGACTTCATGACCGCATGTGACTACTGCCTATCCGACTGTTCCGATGGAAGCCGCAGCCTTGGCGACGAGAGCTGCGGCCCAAGCCGCGAATGTTTCCACATCGAGCTAGGGGATCCCTCCGAAGGCAACCATCTTGGCATGCCGGAGGACGGTGATCTCCCTAGGCCGGTGCCTCGCGCCGACATCCCACGGGAGCTAGCTGTGGTCCCCGCTCCGGCGGGGGGTTACGACCCACAACTCGAGCAAGTCCGCGAGGCGCAGGCCAGGCTCAACGAGGGAACAGGAGCGCTTGAGCCGATCCGTCGGGACGTCGGACAAGCATGGGTGGGCCAACCCCTGGCCGGAGAAATACGTCACCTGCCCCAAGGTCTCCAGCACCGCGTCGCCAACGATGTCAGGATCAGGCCGCCGCCCGCATCCAGCGGGGTTGGTCAGAACCTGGCAACCGCAGCAATGCTCATCCCGCGCGATGCCGGAGCCGTCAACCACCGAGGGTCGGCGAATCCAGGGAGAACTCAAGAATCTCCTGGAAGGCGCTGCGGCCCGGCGGGCCGAGAGCACTGCCTCCCGAAGGAAAGGTTATCCCTCGGAACCTCATGCCGCGACTTCCCGATTCATGCGGGAAGCCTCGGTCTACACCGGGCGCACGCGCAACACCGCGCCTGCGGCCCCGGGCCACCTCGGCAACGAGCACCATCGACGCGACCGTCGGGCTCACCTCGACGAAAGGGTGCGCCGAGGCTACCACCCCAGGCGTGGGGGGCGCTACGACAGCGGGGAGGATCGGAGTCCCTCGCCTCGAACCACCGGTCCGCAGGCCTTCAGTCGGGCCATCCGACGGGCGCCATTCCCGACCCGGTTCCGACCCCCGACTACTATCACGAAGTACTCGGGGGAAACGAGACCGGAACTGTGGCTCGCGGACTACCGCCTTGCCTGCCAACTGGGTGGAACGGACGACGACAACCTCATCATCCGTAACCTCCCCCTGTTCCTCTCCGACACTGCTCGCGCCTGGTTGGAGCACCTGCCTCCGGGGCAGATCTCCAACTGGGACAACTTGGTCCAAGCCTTCGCTGGCAATTTCCAGGGCACATACGTGCGCCCCGGGAATTCTTGGGACCTTCGAAGCTGCCGGCAACAGCCGGGGGAGTCGCTCCGGGACTACATCCGGCGATTCTCGAAGCAGCGCACCGAGCTGCCCAACATCACCGACTCGGATGTCATCGGCGCGTTCCTCGCCGGCACCACTTGCCGCGACCTGGTGAGCAAGCTGGGTCGCAAAAACCCCCACCAGGGCGAGCGAGCTGATGGACATCGCCACCAAGTTCGCCTCTGGCCAGGAGGCGGTCGAGGCTATCTTCCGAAAGGACAAGCAGCCCCAGGGCCGCCCATCGGAAAAAGCTCCCAAGGCGTCTGCTCCGCGCGGCGCCAAGAAGAAAGGCAAGAAGAAGTCGCAATCGAAACGCGACGACGCTGACGCGGACCTTGTCGCCGCCGCCGAGTATAAGAAACCCTCGGAAGCCCCCCGGAGGTGCAAACCTCTTCGACAAGATGCTCAAGGAGCCGTGCCCCTACCATCAGGGGCCCGTCAAGCACACCCTCGAGGATGCGTTATGCTTCGGCGTCACTTCCACAGGGCCGGGCCACCCGCCGAGGGTGGCAGGGCCCGCGACGACGACCAAGAACGAACATCACCAAGTCATGAAGAACTCCCCACAGCCGCGACCCGAAGATGGAGGCCTACTGCGACGAGGTTCGGCGCCTGGAAGACAAGTTCTTCGGGCTCGAGCTCAACCACATCGCTCGGCGCTACAACGAAACCGCAGACGAGCTGGCTAAGATAGCCTCGGGGCGAACGACAGTCCCCCCGGACGTCTTCTCCCGGGATCTGCATCAACCCTCCGTCAAGCTCGACGACGCGCCCGAGCCCGAGGTACCCTCGGCCCAGCCCGAGGTACCCTCGGCACGGCCTGAGGTACCCTTGGCAGAGCCCGAGGTACCCTCGGCCCCCGAGAGCGGGGCACTGAACGTCGAGGAAGGGCAGAGCGGGGCCACGCCAGACCAAGATTGGCAGGCCCCGTACCTGCAATATCTCCGCCGAGGGGAGCTACCCCTCGACCAAGTCGAGGCTCGGCGGGGTAGCGCGACGCGCCAAGTCATTCGTCTTGCTGGGCGACGAAGAGGAGCTCTACCATCGCAGCCCCTCGGGCATCCTCCAGCGATGCATCTCCATCGCCGAAGGTCGGGAACTGCTGCAAGAAATACACTCGGGGGCTTGCGGCCACCACGCAGCACCCCGAGCCCTTGTCGGAAATGCTTTCCGGCAAGGCTTCTACTGGCCAACGGCGGTGGCCGACGCCACTAGAATTGTCTGCACCTGCGAAGGGTGCCAATTCTATGCGAAGCGGACACACCTGCCCGCTCAGGCTCTGCAAACAATACCCGTCACTTGGCCCTTCGCTGTATGGGGTCTGGACCTCGTCGGTCCCTTGCAGAAGGCGCCCGGGGGCTACACGCACCTGCTGGTCGCCATCGACAAATTCTCCAAGTGGATCGAGGTCCGACCTCTGAACAGCATCAGGTCCGAGCAGGCGGTGGCGTTCTTCACCAACATCATCCATCGCTTCAGGGTCCCGAACTCCATCATCACCGACAACGGTACCCAGTTCACCGGCAAAAAATTCTTGGATTTTTGCGAGGATCACCATATCCGGGTGGACTGGGCCGCCGTGGCTCATCCCATGTCGAATGGGCAAGTAGAGCGTGCCAACGGCATGATTCTACAAGGGCTCAAGCCTCGGATCTACAACGACCTCAACAAATTCGGCAAGCGATGGATGAAGGAACTCCCCTCGGTGGTCTGGAGCCTAAGGACGACGCCGAGTCGTGCCACGGGCTTCACGCCGTTTTTCCTGGTCTACGGGGCTGAAGCTATCTTGCCCACTGACCTGGAATACGGCTCCCCGAGGGCGAGGGCCTACACCGAACAAAGCAACCAAGCTAGCCGAGAGGAATCGCTGGACCAGCTGGAGGAAGCTCGGGACAGGGCCTTACTACACTCGGCGCGGTATCAACAGTCCCTGCGACGCTACCACGCCCGAGGGGTCCGGTCCCGAGAACTCCAGGTGGGCGATCTGGTGCTTCGGCTGCGGCAAGACGCCCGAGGGAGGCACAAGCTCACGCCCCCTGGGAAGGGCCATTCGTAATCGCCAAAGTTCTGAAGCCCGGAACATACAAGCTGGCCAACAATCAAGGCGAAATCTACGGCAACGCTTGGAACATCAAACAGCTACGTCGCTTCTACCCTTAAGATGTTTTCAAGTTGTTCATATACCTCGCGCCTACGCAAAGTTTAGTCGTCAAGGAAGGGTCGGCCTAGCCTCGGCAAAGCCCGACCCTCCCTCGGGGGCTCTAAAAGGGGGAGACCCCCTCTGCGTCGAATTTTTCCTCGAAAAAGGATCTCTTTTTGGCAGGATTTCTTTCGTGCTTCTTGACTACTTCGGAAAGCGGATCCTGGAAACGACGGAGTACACGTAAGCAGCCAAGGCTGACCGTAGCCGAGGGACTCCTACGCCTCCGGGATACGGATACCTCACTCATCACCTTCTGCGATAAGTAACTTGCGCTCGGATAAAGCGACTCCGTGGACCAAACAAGTCTTCACGCTCGGAAGCTCTCCTGCCGAAGCAGTCCTTCAAGCTTTCTCGACTAAGTCGGGGGACAGGGCCTCATGGACGGATGAAAGTACGCGGTAAGCGGCAAGGCGACCGAGCCGAGGGATTCCACGCCTCTGGGATACGGATACCTCACTCGTCCCTTCCACGAAAAGCAACTCTCGCTCACACAAACATCCCCTATTACCGACAGAGTCCAGATGCTCGAAACAAGAGGGAAAAAGGCGCAGCTTCGCAAGCGTGGCGAGGGTGTGTTTTTTCTGGCCTCGGCGGCCGCAGAAAGCACACGCTACAAGATGATCTGATCTGCAGGCTCGGGTCTTCACGCTGAAGGGAGCCGTAGCACCCTCGGCATCGACGACGTCTCCAGCAAAGCCCGACCCAGCCTCGGGCGGCGACGCGGCCCAGGGGCTCCTCCGGGAATCCGGCCCGAGCAGGCGGCTCGACCGGTTACCCCTGGGGCCTCGGTCAACCGGCTTCCAAGGGCGCCAGCCCGACCCGAGGCCTCGACTGAATCGACTTCGGCGTCGGCTCCGCTGACGGACAACACGGCTAGGCTCCGGCCGACCAGGTTCCCATTCTCGAGCCAACTCCGCCTCTGTTCATACTGATATCGCTACCCCTGGCCTCGGTCCACCGAAGGGCGGCCGAGGGGTCTCTTTAACTAAGCTAGAGGAACCCCAGACAACAAGGCCGAACGGGCCGAGGGATTCCTACGCCTCCGGGATACGGATACCTCACCCGTCACCTTGACACGGGGCGACTCATGCTTGGTAAAGCGGTTCAGATAATCAACAGGCGAGACTTAGTGCTCGAAAATGAGGAAAAAACACGGCTCCGTGCCGAAATTACATACATGTTCAGGCCCCGACAGCCACAATGAACAAAAAACACTGGCATTCGAGATGCCACTACCAACGGAACTCCGGTTCCCACCTCCGCAGGTACGAACAACCCCCCTCCGAGGGGGAAGGCCTGCGGAGTAACTGGAAGAACGATGAGCGGCTCGCTGCCGCCCGTTCCAACCGCGACGACAACCACCCCTGCCCTAGACAGCGAAGCGGCTTAGGCAGCAGCTTTGGGGCAGGTGTCACGGCAGGAGGACTCCCCCCCCGCTGAGGACGAGAACCAGCCATTCAGGCAGGGAGACGGAGATCCAGGGCCACTAGCGCCCTACATATCCCGGCATGGCTGGAGGAAGTCTCCGTGGGGCTCAAGGACGCCCTTCACCCCCGGGCGCGGGGGGAAGAAAAGGGCAGCCGACCCACGCGGGGGCGGCCCCCCGACTCGCCTCATCTTCCATCTTGGCCTGGATGACGAAAATCCTTGAGGCCGAGGGAGGAGTAGAGGCCGCGGCCTGGCCCGCTTTCCCCACCGTCGAACTAGAGGTCACCATCTTGGGTGGCCACCGGTGGCGGAGCGTGGCCAGGCTGCGTGATGAAAATCCTTGAAGCCGAACGATGGCTGAGAGGTACCAACTCCCATGGAGTTGCGTTCCTCCAACGAGGAGGCGGAAAGGCGGCGGATACCCCCCATCCGGGGGCTTGGAAGATGGGAAGACGCGACGCTTAAGGGAGGAAGAAGACATGGTTGCCTTCCGAAAGGAGTCTCCCTCCTTTTAAAGGCAACTCTCCCTACGTGTGCCCCCAGGCGCCACGGGCTGAGTCTTCTCCAACATGCTCCAAGGCCCTCCCCTGCGACTACGGGGGCTGGGTCCCGCATGTCATGCAAGCCGACTCAGGGCAGAAGAAGCCAAACCGCCCGCGCGTGGTCGCACGACCGTCCAGCGGTTACAAGCGACCCTCCCATTTTCGCCTAGACCAACGGGCAGAAGGGGCGGGCAGCCAGCAGGTGGCATGCAAACCGCGCCAAATGGGCGCCGCTTCTCCAACTTCTGACACGCCAGCTTGGGAACCCAGGCCCGCGCGTCGAGCAACCGGCGCGCCAGTTGCTGCATGCAAGCAACCGCACCGCCACTTGTGCCACCATCGCGCCTCTTCGGTGCGGAGCCAATGCCGCGACTCGAGGCGACCCATCAGCGGCCAGCCTGGCGCGTCGGTCAAAGCGACCGAAAGTGGGCCTGGCAGTAATAGCGGTGGCAGGCGGGCGGGGCGCAGCGGTCACGTCGTCAGCCAGGCTCACGTCCCATCCTAGGACAGCAAGAGAGCCTCCTCTCACAGGCGTGGAGACGGTGCACCCGTGCCCGTTCCTCGAACGGATCGCACGCGCGCAACGGCCGCCCCGCCAACCACTCGCCCCATCGCATTAACTCCGCGGCGGGACAGGCGGCGCCTCTGACGGGAGGAGCGCGCGACGCTTCACCTTCGCCGTAATAACCGCGTCAGAAAAGGTACGCCACGTCGTCCGATTTCGTATCCTTTTCCGTTTTCCTCTTTCTCTATCTCTTGCAACAGGGACCTGGAAAGGGGGATACCCCGAAAGGGATCCTTCTCCGCGAAGGAACCGGGCTCCGAGCCCCCCACTACTGATCAGGGGTTCGAAGGCTGGCCCTCCGAAGGGTTCAACAGCCGCCTCAGATCGCGTGGGCCCGACACCCACTACTGGTCAGGGGTTCGAAGGCCAGCCCCCCGAAGGGTTCCATGGCCGCCTCAGGCTACTCGGGCTCCGCGCCCATTACTGATCAGGGGTTCGAAGGCTGGCCCCCGAAGGGTTCACAGTCGCCTCAGACACCGAGCGAGGGATGACCAGGGGTACGTTCGATACATAACCAAGGCTCGGGCTGCGCTCCCGAGGGTACCCTAGGACATTTCCGAGACCAGCGGGAACGATCTTGTAACGGAATCCCATCGGAGGGAGGCATCGAGCCCTCGGACCCCGTCGCCAGGGGACCGGGTCCGGCAAATCACCCGCAGGTACTTTTGGGCGTGCCTCTGGGCCCCTAGCCGACCCCCAACGAACGGGGCACGGACGTCACCTCGGATTACCCGCTTGCAGCTCACCGGAGACACCATGTTCGGTGCCCATCGAGGGTAACATGGCGCACTCCCCCCTCCTCCTTGCGGAAAGGCGACGTAGGGGCGTATGTAAAAAGTCGAGTCTGTCCCTGATCGCCCTCTCGCCCTGTAAAGAGGCTCGGGGGCTGCTCTCGCAAAAACCGGCTCCGGCCAAAATCGTCGACAGCGTCAACATACCAGCCCGAGAGCTTGGACCCCGACCGTGCACCCGGGCTACGGCCAGTTCGCATGAGGGAACGACCAGACCAGCCAAAGCATTGCGCGAGGTATTAAGACCTCGAAGGAGTGTAACCACTCCTCCGAGGCCTCGGGGGCTACACCCGGCGGGTGCGCTCGCGCGCACCCACCGGAACGAAATGCAACCGAGAAAGGCTGGTCCCCTTGCAAAAAAGTGCGACAAAAGCCTCCAAGCGAGTGCTAACACTCCCTTCGAGGCTCGGGGGCTACTGTCGGGGACCATAATTAGGGGTACCCTCAGACGCCTAATTCTCAGCTGGTAACCCCATCAGCATAAAGCTGCAAAGGCCTGATGGGTACGATTAAGTCAGGGATCAGTCTACACGAGTGACTCGATCACGCTTCACCCGAGCCTAGCCTCGGCCAAGGGCAGCCGACATCGAGAGACTTCCGTCTCGCCCGAGGCCCCCTTTTTATGGCGGACACATCACCGGCTCGCCCGAGGCCTTGGCTTCGCTCAGAAGCAACCTTGACTAAATCGCCACACCGACTGACCAAATTGCAGGGGCAATTTAACGCAAAGGTGGCCTGACACCTTCATCCTGACACGCGCCCCACGGGCAGAGCCGAAGTGACCGCCGTCACTCCACCGCTCCACTGGCCAGTCTGACAGAAGGACAGCGCCGCCTGCGCCACTCCGACTGCAGTGCCACTCGACAGAGTGGAGTCTGACAGGCAGTCAGGCCTTGCCAAAGGCACCACGGCGAACTCCGCCCCGCCCGACCCCAGGGCTCGGACTCGGGCTAAGACCCGGAAGACGGCGAACTCCGCTCCGCCCGACCCCCAGGGCTCAGGACTCGGGCTAAGACCCGGAAGACGGCGAACTCCGCTCCGCCCGACCCCAGGGCTCGGACTCGGGCTAAGACCCGGAAGACGGCGAACTCCGCTCCGCCCGACCCCAGGGCTCGGACTCGGGCTAAGACCCGGAAGACGGCGAACTCTGCTCCGCCCGACCCCAGGGCTCGGACTCGGGCTAAGGACCCGGAAGACGCGAACTCCCGCTCCGCCCGACCCAGGGCTCGGACTCGGGCTAAAGACCCGGAAGACGACGAAACTCCGCTCCGCCCGACCCCAGGGCTCGGACTCAGGCTAAGACCCGGAAGACGACGAAACTCCGCTCCGCCCCGACCCCCAGGGCTCGGACTCGGGCTAAGACCCGGAAGACGACGAAACTCCGCCTACGCCCGACCCCAGGGCTCGGACTCCGCCCTGGCCTCGGCCGAACGACTTCCGCCTCGCCCGACCCCATGGCTCGGGCTCGGCCACGGCAACGGAAGGTAGACTCAACCTCGGCTTCGGAGGAACCCCCACGTCGCCCTGCCTAGGGCACAGGACCGCCACGTCAACAGGAAGCGCCATCATCATCCTACCCCGAATCGACTCGGGTCACGGAGAACAAGACCGGCGTCCCATCCGGCCAGCTCCGCCGGAGGGGCAATGATGGCGCTCCACAAGCTCTACGACGACGGCGGGCCCCCAGCTCTCTTACGGAAGCAGGACGACGTCAGCAGGGACTCGACCGCTCCAACAGCTGTCCCTCCGCCAGGCTCCGCCGCACCTCCGACAGCCACGACATCACCGCCAGCAGGGTGCCCAGATCTCTCCGGCTGCCACATTGGCATGTACCTAGGGCGCTAGCTCTCCCTCCGCTAGACACGTAACACTCTGCTACACCCCCCATTGTACACCTGGATCCTCTCCTTCGATACTATAAAAGGGAGGACCAGGGCCTTCTTAGAAAGGGTTGGCCGCGCGGGACCGAGGACGGGACAGGCGCTCTCTTGGGCCGCTCGCTTCCCTCACACCGCGTGGACGCTTGTAACCCCCTACTGCAAGCGCACCCGACCTGGGCGCGGGACACGAAACACGAAGGCCGCGGGACTTCCACCTCTCTCAGCTCGACTCCGGCCACCTCGCCTCTCCCCCCTTCGCGCTCGCCCACGCGCTGACCCATCTGGGCTGTAGCACGCAGCACACTCACTCGTCGGCTTAGGGACCCCCCTGTCTCGAAACGCCGACAAAAGCGATCATGCATTCAATGCATTTGGATAAAGACAAATGAAAAATACACCAACATATAAACCAAGTGGACACAAGTTTGACAGAGCAATGTAACACAAAGGTCAACTTAGGTGCTAGAGTGAACTGGCACACTAGTGGTTTGTGATTCCCTAAATATTATCTATCTCCATGGATTGCATAATTTTAATTCCACTAATTTTAGTGAGACACAAAATTATACCAGGGATAAATTCATACATTACATATTATTAATCTCACAAGGTTAAAATCTAATTACCATTAGGGTTTTCCTTTTTATTTTCTTATTTAGTAAACAACTATTACATATACTAACCTATAGTCTAGGCATAAATTAACATGTACAGACAGTGAATGATCATAATTTATTTGGACAAGAATAATCCTATGAACATTTTGCAATTTGAATCACTCAATTTGAAGTTCATATGCAAAAGATAAAATAAACAAGTTTTGAAGTTTAAAATACAAAAATAGGCCTAAATTTGGTGAATAAATAGAAGTCTAGGGTTCAATCCGTAAGATTACAGAGGCCTACGCGTGAAAACCAGGGACAGCGGGTTGATTTCTAAGAAGCGAGGGTCTCTTTAGCAAAACTGCCACACAAAGGGGTATGGGGTTGCGCTAGCCGTCCGATCTCCGACCAAAGGTCCAGATTAGAATAACGAGCGAGGGCGCAGGATCTTGACAGGTGGGCTAGGGTGGGTTGAGGCACTGACAAACAGGGCCCATGGTCAGCAGTTTGAAGAGGACACGGGGCGCGTTGGCCACTGGATTGTAGAATTGATGGCTCTGGTTCCAGAAACAACGTGAAATGTATCCACGACTTCAGCCGTCAGATCAAGACTGGGTGGTTCGAATTCGGCACGAGGGGTTTAGTCTCCTCTGGTCAGCTAGGGGTGGTGCTCTCCGCGACACGGCGGCGCAGTCGCCGAGGTTAGGCAGACCGGGCTTCTAGGGCACTGGGGTTGGTCTGGGTAGCCAGAGAGGTTGGGGAGGACGCGGCAAGCACTATGGCAAGGTCTGGGTGCCGAGAAAGGACTAGATGGGCAGAACGGTGGAGGGGGATCCTCGGGCGAACCCAAGTTACTCTGGCGAGCAATACCTGTCGCGGTGAGGGTTAAACCGGCGCTCTGTGGT
>NW_023367171.1:0-47686 GCF_902167145.1 Zea mays
AGGATAACGAGGGTTACATTTTATACCCTGCCGGTTATCCCGAGGACAAAATTAGGAAAATTCATTCTAGGAAGTCTCACTCTGGTTCTAATCATGCTTTTATATATAAGAGTGAGACATCTAGCTCTAGGCAACCAACCCATGCTAAGTTGCCTAAGAAGAAAATTCCTAATGCATCAAATGAACATAGCATTTCATTTAAGACTTTTGATGCATCTTATGTTTTAACTAACAAATCAGCAAAGTAGTTGCCAAGTATGTTGGGGGCAAGCACAAGAGATCAAAGACTTGTGTTTGGGTACCCAAAGTTCTTGTGTCTAATGCCAAAGGACCCAAAACCATTTGGGTACCTAAAGTCAAGAACTAAACTTGTTTTGTAGGTTTATGCATCCGGGGGCTCAAGTTGGATCATCGACAGCGGATGCACAAACCACATGACAGGGAGAAGAAAATGTTCTCCTCATATAAGAAAAACCAAGATCCCCAACGAGCTATCACATTCGGGGATGGAAATCAAGGTTTGGTCAAAGGTCTTGGTAAAATAGCTATATCTCCTGACCATTCTATTTCCAATGTTTTTCTTGTAGATTCATTAGATTACAATTTGCTTTCTGTATCTCAATTATGCAAAATGGGCTACAACTGTCTTTTCACTGATATAGGTGTCACTGTCTTTAGAAGAAGTGATGATTCAATAGCATTTAAGGGTGTGTTAGAGGGTCAGCTATACTTAGTAGATTTTGATAGAGCTGAACTCGACACATGCTTAATTGCTAAGACTAACATGGGTTGGCTCTGGCACCGCGACTAGCCCATGTTGGGATGAAGAATCTTCATAAGCTTCTAAAGGGAGAACACATTTTAGGACTAACAAATGTTCATTTTGAGAAAGACAGGATTTGTAGCGCATGCCAGGCAGGAAAGCAAGTTGGTGCCCATCATCCACACAAGAACATCATGACGACCGACAGGCCGCTTGAGCTACTCCACATGGATCTATTCGGCCCGATTGCTTACATAAGCATCAGCGGAAGTAGTATTGTCTTGTAATAGTGGATGATTATTCTCGCTTCACTTGGGTATTCTTCTTACAGGAAAAATCTCAAACCCAAGAGACCTTAAAAGGATTCTTGAGACGGGCTCAAAATGAGTTCGGCTTAAGGATCAAGAAAATTAGAAGCGACAACGGGACGGAGTTCAAGAACTCTCAAATCGAAGGCTTCCTTGAGGAGGAGGGCATCAAGCATGAGTTCTCTTCTCCCTACACACCTCAACAAAATGGTGTAGTGGAGAGGAAGAATCGAACTCTATTGGACATGGCAAGGACCATGCTTGATGAGTACAAGACTTTGGATCGGTTTTGGGCGGAGGCAGTCACACCGCTTGCTACGCCATCAACCGGTTGTATCTACATCGAATCCTCATAAAGACATCATATGAACTCCTAACCGGTAAAAAGCCCAACATTTCATATTTTAGAGTTTTTGGTAGCAAATGCTTTATTCTTGTTAAAAGAGGTAGAAAATCTAAATTTGCTCCTAAAACTGTAGAAGGCTTTTTACTTGGTTATGACTCAAACACAAGGGCATATAGGGTCTTTAACAAGTCCACTGGACTAGTTGAAGTCTCATGTGACGTTGTGTTTGATGAAACTAACGGCTCTCAAGTAGAGCAAGTTGATCTTGATGAGATAGGTGATGAAGAGGCTCCGTGCATAGTGCTAAGGAACATGTCCATTGGGGATGTGTGTCCTAAGGAATCCAAAGAGCCTCCAAAAGCACAAGATCAACCGTCCTCCTCCATGCAAGCATCTCCACCAACTCAAAATGATGAAGAGGCTCAAGTTGATGAAGAAGAAGATCAATCAAATGAGCCACCTCAAGATGACGGCATAGATCAAGGGGGAGATGCAAATGACCAAGACAAGGAGGATGAAGAGCAAAGGCCGCCACACCCAAGAGTCCACCAAGCAATCCAACGAGATCACCCCGTCGACACCATCCTCGGCGACATTCATAAGGGGGTAACTACTCGATCTCGTGTTGCACATTTTTGTGAACATTACTCTTTTGTTTCCTCTATTGAGCCACACAGGATAGAGGAAGCACTCCAAGATTCGGATTGGGTGATGGCGATGCAAGAGGAGCTCAACAACTTCACTAGAAATGAGGTATGGCATTTAGTTCCACGTCCTAATCAAAATGTTGTAGGAACCAAATGGGTCTTCCGCAACAAGCAAGATGAGCATGGTGTGGTGACAAGGAACAAAGCTCGACTTGTGGCCAAAGGATACTCTCAAGTCGAAGGTTTGGATTTCGGTGAAACCTATGCACCCGTAGCTAGGCTTGAGTCAATTCGTATATTATTAGCCTATGCTACTTACCATGGCTTTAAGCTTTATCAAATGGACGTGAAAAGTGCCTTCCTCAATGGACCAATCAAGGAAGAGGTCTATGTTGAGCAACCTCCCGGCTTTGAAGACAGTGAGTACCCTAACCATGTCTATAAGCTCTCTAAGGCGCTTTATGGGCTCAAGCAAGCCCCAAGAGCATGGTATGAATGCCTTAGGGATTTTCTTACTGCAAATGGATTCAAAGTCGGAAAGGCCGATCCTACACTCTTTACTAAAACTCTTGAAAATGACTTGTTTGTGTGCCAAATTTATGTTGATGATATTATATTTGGGTCCACTAACGAGTCTACATGTGAAGAGTTTAGTAGGATCATGACACAAAAGTTCGAGATGTCTATGATGGGGGAGTTGAAGTACTTCTTGGGATTTCAAGTGAAGCAACTCCAAGAGGGCACCTTCATTAGCCAAACAAAGTACACTCAAGACATTCTAAACAAGTTTGGGATGAAGGATGCCAAGCCCATCAAGACACCCATGGGAACTAATGGGCATCTCGACCTCGACACGGGAGGTAAGTCCGTAGATCAAAAGGTATACCGGTCGATGATAGGTTCTTTACTCTACTTATGTGCATCTCGACCGGACATTATGCTTTCCGTATGCATGTGTGCAAGATTCCAATCCGACCCTAAGGAATCCCTCCTTACGGCCGTAAAACGAATCTTGAGAATTTGGCTTATACTCCTAAGTTTGGGCTTTGGTACCCTCGGGGATCCACATTTGATTTGATTGGTTATTCGGATGCCGATTGGGCGGGGTGCAAAATCAATAGGAAGAGCACATCGGGGACTTGCCAGTTCTTGGGAAGATCCTTGGTGTCTTGGGCTTCTAAGAAGCAAAATTCGGTCGCTCTTTCTACCGCCGAAGCCGAGTACATTGCCGCAGGTCACTGTTGCGCGCAATTACTTTGGATGAGGCAAACCCTGCGGGACTACGGTTACAAATTAACCAAAGTCCCCTTGCTATGTGATAATGAGAGTGCAATCAAAATGGCCGACAATCCCGTCGAGCATAGCCGCACTAAGCACATAGCCATTCGGTATCACTTTTTGAGGGATCACCAACAAAAGGGAGATATCGAGATTTCTTATATTAACACTAAAGATCAATTAGCCGATATCTTTACCAAGCCTCTTGATGAACAAACTTTTACCAAACTTAGGCATGAGCTCAATATTCTTGATTCTTGCAACTTCTTTTGCTAGATTGCACACATAGCTCATTTATATACCTTTGATCATATCTCTTTCATGTGCTATGACTAAATGTGTTTACAAGTCTATCTCAAACCAAGTCATAGGTATATTGATAGGGAATTGGAGTCTTCGGCGGAGACAAAGGCTTCCACTCCGTAACTCATCCTTCGCCATCACTCCACGTCACTCTCCATCTTTGGGGGAGAGAACAAAAGGACTTCGTCTTTGGTATAATCTTAACTCATTTTTTTATGACCAAAGGGGAAGATAGTACTTCGAGGGCTCTAATAATTCCGTTTTTGGCGATTCATGCCAAAGGGGGAGAAAATATGAGCCCAAAGCAAAAGGACGGCACCACCACCAATTTCAAAAACTTAGTGTTGAATATTTTCAATTGGTATCCTATTGTGTTCAAAAGGGGGAGAAAATAGTATTTCAAATGATATATCAAAACCCTCTTGAACACTAAGAGGAGGATCTCATTTAGGGGGAGTTTTGTTTAGTCAAAGGAAAAGCATTTGAAACAGGGGGAGAAAATTTCAAATCTTGAAAATGCTTCTCAAAATACTTATTCATTTACCTTTGACTATTTGCAAAAGAACTTTGAAAAGGATTTACAAAAGAGTTTGCAAAAAGAAAACATGTGGTGCAAGCGTGGTCCAAAATGTTATAAGTAAGAAACAATCCATGCATATCTTGTAAGTAGTTATATTGGCTCAATTCCAAGCAACCTTTGCACTTATATTATGCAAACTAGTTCAATTATGCATTTCTATACTTGCTTTGGTTTGTGTTGGCATCAATCACCAAAAGGGGGAGATTGAAAGGGAATTAGGCTTACACCTACTCCCTAATTAATTTTGGTGGTTGAATTGCCCAACACAAATAATTGGACTAACTAGTTTGCCCAAGTGTATAGATTATACAGGTGTAAAAGGTTCACACTCAGCCAATAAAAGATCAAGTTTTGGATTCAACAAAGGAGCAAAGAGGCAACCGAAGGCACCTCTGGTCTGGAGGCACCGGACTGTCCGGTGTACACCGGACAGTGTCCGGTGCACCAGAGGACTCCAACTTGAACTCGCCACCTTCGGGAATTTCTAGAGGCACTCGCGCTATAATTCACCGGACTGTCCGGTGTACACCGGACAGTGTCCAGTGCGCCAAGGAAGAGCAGTCTCAGGAACTCGCCAGCTTCGGGAATCTCCAACGGCTAGTCCCACTATAATTCACCGGACATGTCCGATGTGCACCGGACTGTCCGGTGCAACTCCGGAGCAACGGCTATTCGGCGCCAACGGCTACCTGCGACGCAATTAATGCGCGCTCTGCGCCGCGCAGATGTCAGGCGCGCCCATACTGGCGCACCGGACAGGAACAGTAGATGTCCGGTGGTGCACCGGACATCAAGGCGGGCCCAGAAGTCAGAAGCTCCAACGGTCAGAATCCAACGGCAGTGATGACGTGGCGGGGGCACCGGACATGTCCGGTGCGCCATCGAACAGACAGCCTCCCAACGGCCACTTTTGGTGGTTGGGGCTATAAATACCCCAACCACCCCACCATTCATTGCATCCAAGTTTTCCACTTCTCAACTACTTACAAGAGCTAGGCATTCAATTCTAGACACAACAAAGAGATCAAATCCTCTCCAGTTCCACAAAAGGCTTTAGTGATTAGAGAGAGAGATTTGCCGTGTTCTTTTGAGCTCTTGCGCTTGGATTGCTTCTTTTCTTTCTCACGTGCTCTTGTGATCAACACTCCATTGTAATCAAGGCAAGAGGCACCAATTGTGTGGTGGCCCTTGCGGGAAGTTTTGTTCCCGGCTTTGATTTGAGAAGAGAAGCTCACTCGGTCCGAGGGACCGTTTGAGAGAGGGAAGGGTTGAAAGAGACCCGGCCTTTGTGGCCTCCTCAACGGGGGAGTAGGTTTGCAAGAACCGAACCTCGGTAAAACAAATCCGCGTGTCACACTCTTCATTTGCTTGCGATTTGTTTTCCACCCTCTCTCGCGGACTCGTTTCTTTATTACTAACGCTAACCCGGCTTGTAGTTGTGTTTATATTTGTAAATTTCAGTTTCGCCCTATTCACCCCCCCTCTAGGCGACTATCAGTGGACTATACATCTTATATGAGTGTAATTAGCTTGTAGAGCTCACCGTATGACACCGGAGGCATACATATACGTATGAGCATGAGGAAAGTTATGAAGAAAATATTTGTAGGGACTTGAAAATGATTTTGAAGGTATTTCTCAAGAGGAAAATACTTGGAGATATATTGGTGGAATATTTGGGCAATATTTCTGGAAAGAACTTGAAGGGGATTACTCAGGAAATATCTGGGCAGTATTTCTGGAAAGAATTTGAGGGGGATCACTGGAGAAACATTTGTAGGATATTTGAGGAGGATTTTGGAGAGAATATAGACCACTATATTTTATTTGCTGATATCAACTCGCAAACAAACATTTTGAAATGAAATTTGAAATTCATTTGAATTTAGAGCGAGGTTTGAGAAAATTCCAAGATTTGAATTTTTGGGATGCTACAAATCTACCCCACTTAAAATGAATCTCGTCCTCGAGATTCAGCTTAGAAGGGTTATGGGTATAGCTTTACTTCAGCTACATATCTTCACTTTGCAGACTCTTCGGGAGACGGAGCTTACACAAAATCTGGCCTTTGAGAAGCATCTGGTTGCCGATTTGCAAACGCTGATTCTGGCTACTCAAAGATCATCTTCAGGCTTCTAGCTTTCGCTGGCACCTAGCTTATTGATGAAGCATCGATGCCAAGACGCAAACCTTTCTCTTGCGAACTCCCACATGGATTCCTTCCTTGATTAGTCTTCTGGTGCTTCATCAACGAAACTTGGGTGACCACTTCTCATCTAGAAACTTATAAGCTTCGATGATCTGGTCCTCCACAAGCTTGCTACAGGCCTTCTTCTTTTTCTCCATAGCAGGAACCTTACTAGAACACTACCCCACTTAAAAATAATGAGGGTAGATCTATTGAATCTTGGGGATTTGAACTCCTTGAAGTACCTCATAACAAGGGTGTTACGGGGCCTTCTGCTGCTGTTGCTGCTTGAGCAGGCTGTGGAGAGATGACTGACACGGGGTTGATTCTGGGAAAACCTCTTCTTATCTTATCTTCGCTATCTTCTGTTCACTGACCCTTTCTTTCTCTTTGCTCTTCCCACTGGAGGATTATATCAAAGAGTATTACCATCATACATTGGAGGAAACCAAAGACTATGAACCATGTACAACATTCTTCAACCCAAGAATCACCAAGCATTGTGATCTTAGGGGCGAGGGAGTGGAAAATGGATTTGCTCGTGATTTGGCAGGGGGGATTTATCAGGCGGTGTGCTTTGCTTGGGATGGGAACTGAGGGAGCTGGTGGGGGTTTTATAGGCGAGTGGGGGTGTTCGGTTGCGGAGTGGTGGTGATGGAGCAGGTGACACGAGGCAGCAGGTGCGATAAGGGGAAGGGGGCCTATTGCCGGCAACGATGGCGGTGGGTGCGCTACAAAAGGGGGCATGGGTGGCGGTAGTGCGCTACAAAGGGGGCGTGGGGTGGTGGTAGTGCACATGGAGGTGGGCACGTATGCGGGGGGCATGGGTGAGTGGTGGGGTCAATGACCCTGATGTTTGTGGTCTCTAGTTCAAGAATCTTTGCCTCTATGTATGGTAATAACTCTTTTTGACCTCTTTTTCTGTTAACTTTGACTCAGGGGTAGTGCTTTGATTCTCACGGTCAGTCCTTTTGACTGAGCGGCTGGACTGGTTTCTTCTGTAGCTTGTTCCAGGCTTCAAGGGTAAGCTTCCCGTATCTTCTTGGGTAAAGTGCTTTTATCTTGAGATGGGTTAAGATGAGAATGGAAGAATAAGGTGAGGATTGGATCTAATTTGTGATCTATGTTTTTAGAGAAAACCTTTCTTAAAAAGAAATAAAACACACAAGCTCAGCAATGATAAGCACAAACAAATCAAATGTTTTGAATAAGGGAAGAATAGAGTTTTCCAAATCATGAACTACCTGGATTCGGGGGCTAAGCATAACTACTATTGCTCAGCTCCTGAATTGAGAACTATGCTAAACGCGAATTATGAGCACTAATGTTAAAGCATCACATATGCACTCAAAAGAGGAGAAAACATCAAGCAAAATTCATTTTGAAATGCCCTAGGGGGCCACACAATTAGAGTTTTGCAAAACACGAGTCTACACGATTACCTCTCATACATGCAGGGCTCTGGCCAAAGTGAAGAAAAACTTCACTACCCAATGCATGCAGAGGACTCGGCATAACTAACTTCAGACCAGGCATCTTCTCTTCTGGCAAGGCTAGCACACAACTTCAATCTGAGACATCTCCTGGATGGGTCAACAGGGAGCTGATGTTGATGACTTCTTCTAGCGGCAACTGAGATGGCAAGACGGGGTCGAACTCTTCTTCAAGCTGGACTGTCTCTTGTAGCTCCTCAGAGGGTGGCGGTGCTGGCGGGGTTCTTGCAGCTTCTTCCTTGACTTCAAGGGATGGTGCTGGAATCTTCTCCTTGGGAGGGGCTCAAACAACTCTGGCGGGGGATCTTGGGAGGACTCGGGGTGCTCTTTGCTTATTCATAGCCTGAGGGAAGATGGGAATTCCTTCCAAGACTATGGCTCCTTCTGGGAGTTCCCAAGACTTCTTATCTCCTCTGATAGAGACCGGGTGACCTTCAAGAATCTAGGGATCTTCAACTCTCATGTGTTGAACTGGGTTGGATGGAGCGGGCTCTTGGATCCGCAGGGCTCTACGTTGGTTATGGGTGACCAAGTAGGCCTCCATCAACTTCTGGACGTGCTCATCCTTGGCTTGCTTCAGAGGTTCAACAGCAATGACTTCACGACTTTCCAAGGCAGTTGCACGAGCTTGAGCTGTAGTGAGATCCACATGGAGCTTACGGTTGCGCTTCTCTGCATCTTCTGCTCGGGCAATCATCTGACGGTGGTGCCGAGCCAAGAAATCATACTGTGCATCCAGGGTGAGCAGATATGCAGTGAGGTACACGACTGTGAGGTCGTCCTCAAGCAGATGCTGCCCTTCCAATGCATGCATCCTGGCCATCCAAACTGGACGGTTTCTCTGAAAGGGCGGAAAGTAATCTAAGCGGGGTGTCAGCCACTTCTTCTTCATAGATCTGACACAGGACCCTCAATGCCTTGCAGGCGACGACTTGGCAGGTGTCTTTGAATCTGTGCCCAGCAGCAGTGACACTCCATTCCACATGGTGCAGACTGGATCCAATGTATATAGTCACGACACACCTCTCTGTGCCATGCTCGACGAATTCACGACCATCATACTCTGGCTGGCTTCTGATTCCGAGGCGAAATGTGCATGCTCTCAAGCAACTTGGGGAAACCATCTTCATTCTGGCAAAAGCTGGTTTGGCAATGGACCTCCATTTGACTTCTGAGAGAAGGAAAGGGGGAAATAATTTTTGAAATGAAGGGATGAGAGCAAGAATTTTTTTTAAGAAAATATTTTTGACTCAAAAACTTTTGGATCAGGCTAAGGGTTACGTCCTACAGCCAACCTAACAGCTCTGATACCACCTGAAGCGTCTCCAATCCTCTGGGACTCAAATGTGATACAATTACTAGTCCCAGGAGGCTAGTAAACACATTTATACATCAGATGATTCCATATCTGCTTAAACGAGACAAACCTATAAAGGTGGCGAACAACTTTAAGAGTTGGTCCACAACTCGGGACATATCATCAGAGTGGGGCTGAAGCAGCCCGATATACGCAGCGAAGCAAATCAGCGGTCCAACAGCCACAGGCAAGGTTGGGAACAGTCGTAGCTCTTACCCGATCTCCTTTTTCTAAAAAACAACAAATAAGCAAGGGTGAGTACAAATGTACTCAGCAGCCCACCTTCACCCACGGAATGGGGAAATCATATATAATGCATGGAATATGTGGAGCTCAGGATATTTTTGCAGAAACAACAATATTTTATGCAGGGTTTGTTTTGTAAAACATTTTGTATTTTGCAAAGCGCATCCTCTCCCAAGGGAGCAGGAAGTTTTTCAATATTAGAACAAAATCCCCTGGACTAAACCATCCAGGTATCTCAGTAGTTTCCCACTGGTTTTCATTTTCAAAAACAGCTACTGGACTTCCCGTCCACCATAGCTCACGGCTCAACCGCCGGACCTTTTAAAAACCACTTTTCTCAAAAGCACCTATTTTTTAAAAAAAACAAAACACTAATTGCCATACCACACCAGACTCTTCCAATCCTGTGGACACAGACTATTCGAATAGGTTTTCAAACTCTGCGCAGAGGTGTACACTTTACCCACTAGTCCGGCTCTGCGATCTCATGATCAATGAGATCCAAATCCGAATCCCTTTCCTTCCTCGCACGTCCTAACCTTAACGGTTATACCGGAAGGAGTCAGGCCACCGCCATGTCCAAACTGGACAAAACATTCCCCCTCCTTATCCTCTCGGTGCTCCCCAGCCTTCATAACCCTGGGGTTGGACCGTACGAGTTCAGATTGAGTGACTGCCCACAGTCTCGAGTGGTTGTACTTATCATGAGTACATGTAGTGAAGGATGACAAACCGGTCCTTATATGAGGGGACAATCCTTCTGCTCACGCCTAAACCAGCTGAGCCATCACCTTAGGCCCTCCCCTAAACCAGGGAAGTCCCTGATCATCCCTACTCAAAGGTGATAAGGGTGAAAACCCTTCATCATACACATTTTGAAAAGCATTTTCTTTTGAAAAACTCACACCTTTTCTCAAATCATTTGTAACAAATATATTAAGGATTGATTGTGGCAAGCGGCTTGGGTGGCCATAATAACTTGTCTCAAAATCATATCATGCATAAAATAACAGGCTAAGGGTTGTGGTTGAAAAATCATAGGTAATTTATGCATCAAAGGGATCCAGTGAGCTTGCCGTGCTTATCCGGTGAAGGGGGAAGGAGAGCTCGCGGAACTGGCTTCTGGCTCCATCGCCTGGCGTAGACTTGCAGATCTGGCCTCCACGAGACGACACGAACGCTCCGATAACTATGTGTTGGGGGCCTTCGGCTTCCGAAGGTCCTCAAAAACATGATTTGACAATGTTTTCCAAGTGAGATATGTCAACAGGTATCTTCGGAATCAGGTTGCGGGTATACAATAGTATGGTCAAGACGAAGCTTGAATGGGACGAAGGGCGCTCATGACGAAGGATAAGATGATCACGAAGCTATGCGTAGAAAAGCTTCGGCATGACAGCAGAAAAGGGGAACCGACTTAAAGATGAAAGCCAAATTAGACCTCGAAGAATTACTATAGAGTTATTGATAAATGTAAAGGGCATTAATGTAATTCTACACGGGCTGCGTCCCGTGCCTATAAATAGATGAACAGTACTCCCGTACTGTTCACGCTGACTTGGCATTCGCTTTTCTCATCATGCCTGTACCTTTACTTTCCATCAAACCGAAGGTACATTTATAATTTGTTATTATAAATATGATAATGCAAATAAAAATAAATTGATGATAATATCTGTATTATTATTCGTATTTTATATGTGCATTCCTCTTTGTCATCTATGAAACTTACGAAGGTCCCTTCCTTCATAATCTTCGTCCGGAATTCATTATATCCGAAGGGATATAATGTCTTGAAAGACAAAGGATTTTAACATTTAACACTTTTTATGTTGCCTTGTTCTTAACTCTTAGCATTTGAGAACAAGTCACCAACATTGGCGCCCACCTCCGATGAACTCACTTCCATTTTTTGAGTTTTGAACACCTTTGGCAAGCATCACCTTCGTCATGCCACCAAAGAAAGCTCCAGCAACAGGGGCTGCCACTCTGCAGCCGCTGGACCCCAATCAGGATGTCCTTTCTCTTAGGGAGGCCCGAAGCCAGAAGAGGAAGGCCACAAGTCCAACGCCTCCGGAGGACGACTTGGATCAAGAAATCCAAAACTTGGAGATGCTCCATCAACAGGTTCAACGAAAAAAAGGAAAAGATGGCTCGTCTATATGACCTACAGAGGCAGATAGATGAAGCTTCGGAAGAAGTTCGTCATCTTGCTCAAGATGACCAGAACCGAAGGCCTCCACGCAGAGAGCTTCATCAGGAGGGCTTCTACAAAGAGGATGACTGGCATGAAGATTTCCATCATGGAAATTTTGCTTTTGATGATGCTTCTCCTCTGTCAACAGAACTGCAGGCTACACCATGGCCCCAGTCTTACAAGCCACCCCAGCTCCCCATGTACGACGGTCATTTAGACCCGAACCAACAGTGCCCAATGAAATTGTCATTGAGGCCATGATTAAGGGACTTCGGCCGGGACCTTCAGCTCAATACTTTGCCAGGAAGCCTCCTCAAACTTTGGAGAAGCTGCTCCAGAAGATGGACGAGTATATTCGAGCTGACAATGACTTTCGCCAAAGAAGGGAGGAAGCATTCAGGTTCTCTGAAATGACTAGGGGCTTCGGAGGAAGATTCCATCCGAGACACGTCAGGTCAATTCACAATTCTGCTCAAAGTGATGATAGAGGGAGTCAACAGCAAAGGCCACAGTACTCCTCGCAAGCTTCGGGGCAGCAGCAAAGCTCTTCCCGGCCGCCAGCGCCAAGGGGCAGAGGCGCCAGGGGCTTCGGGGGAAGATTTGGGGATCAGCCAAGAAAAATTTACTGCCTATTCTGTGGTGAAGACAAAGGCCATACCACCAGGATGTGCCATGTTACCATCCAAAAGCAAAAGGAGATAGCAGAAGCTGCAGCACAACAGAGTCAGCCGAAGCAGGTCATGCATACTGCTTCGTACCATTCGCCTTACATTCCAGAATATGTAGGCAATCACCCTGCAGCTTCTGTTGCTTCGGCAAGCCAACCCCAAGCATCTTGGCAACAGCCTCCACCGCCACCACCAACACAACGAGGTCAGCAACCAGAAGGGAGTCAGCACACTCACCTCCAGCGGGACTTCAGAGAGGAGTCCGAAGCTCGCACAGTCAATAGCACTGTGCCAGAGTCGAAGCACATTTACTGACAAATATCCTACCACGACAGCAGCCTTTCGTATTTTTGCATTCAGTATTACTTTCTTTTTAATAAGGAACAATTATGGGAAGTTTAAGTGCTTTTTATCGTTTTTCAATCTCTTGTAACAATTTCGCTTTTTACCACAATGAAAATATATCTTCTCCATAAGCTTGAGTTGCCGAAGCATGAAAATTCATGGTGGCACGGAGGACCTTCGAATTATCAAAAATTTGTTCTAAGGAACGCAGTGCAATTTCTTCGAAGCAGCAAAAAGTCGTTCCTAAGGGAGCGCAGTGTAAGTTTCCTCCTCAAAAGTCGTTCCTAAGGGAGCACAGTGTAAGTTTTCTGCTCAAAAGTCGTTCCGAAGGGAATGCAGAGCTTACAGCGAAAAATAAACGCTGATTCCGCTGAAAGTAAAAGGTGAAGAAGCTCCTAAGGGAGGCTTACAGCAAAAAATAAGCGCTGATTCCGCTGAAAGTAAAAGGCGAAGAAGCTCCTAAGGGAGGCTTACAACGAAAAATAAACGCTGATTCCGCTGAAGTAAAAGGCGAAGAAGCTCCTAAAGGAGGCTTACAGTGAAAAATAAATGTCAACCTTCGGCAAATATCATTTTGCATAACATCACATCATTACATCATTTGCATAGCATAACATCATACATCATAGTGCATCAACAACGCAAGAAGGAGGGGTCTCGATATTGATATTCGAAGATTGTTTTGAAGAAATAGTGACACGGCACAAAAAATAGCCATTGAAGAGTTATACCTTCGTCAAACTCTGAAATGGAAAGATCTATTGATTATTGATTTTACGAGGATTGGTTACTGATTTTATGAGAACACGGATATTATTTACGAAGCATGAAAAGAAGGGAAGGTATTTTTTCGCCGAAGGCTCAAAAAACGGTATGTATATGATGTTTCATGCATCGTAAAGAATAGAACTATAAACAGCTAATATATTACATCCAAAGTTGCAAAATATTACACATGATTCTCAAACAAACATTACATTCTAAATGTTTTTACAACATCATCTAATCTTCCTTTAGGACTACTTCTGCAGCTTCGTTTAGTAGCTGATCAACAACTTTATCCATGATGGCTTCGACCATTTGTCTAATTTCGTCATCCCCCTTCGTGTGGGGGCCCAGAGATAGCTCAGCAGGTTCTGAGGGAAGAGAAGATACAGATATATTACTATTACAAACCGTGAACAAGTTCGAAATCAAAAAATTACAACGAAGAGTCAAAAACCACTAATTAATACCTATTTGCCCTTCAGGCTCTGCGCTTTTCTCAGCGGCCTCTGCTACTTTTCTAGCATCATGAATGCCTTTTTTGCTTTTTTGAATAATTTCTTGGGCCATTTCTCGGCCACCATTGTCCCAGATGTCGGTGAAAAATTTTCCACCGACCAGGCTTGCTTCGGCCGAGGGACCTTTTATATCTTCGGAGGATAAGGCAGTTTCGGATTGTGCCAAAGATTTCACATGCTCACAGCCTTTCCTCTCCAAAATAGTAGCAATCCCCCTGGCACCCGAAAAGGCACATATGTCTCCGTGGCTATTCAAGATTTCCTCAAAGGCCTCAGCTTCGTGACTGATCCATTCAATTGGGCCTTCGGGGTCACCCCTTGTGAAGTTTTCTTCACTCGAGAATGCGCCAACACTGGCGAAGCTGGTTTTTATTTTCTTAGCGCATTCTATAGATTTGTTATAGCACCTTTTCTTGGATGCACGAAGCTCTTCAACGTTTCTTTCTAAATGATTTGCCCACTGGTCACTAAGTTCTCGCTTCGTCTCTTCAAGTATGTGTTCTTCTTTAGCTCTGGCTAACTGTTTCCGAAGATCCTCAATTTCGCGCTTCTGAGCCTCGGCTTGAGCTTTAGAAGTAGCTTCGTCTTCTTTTATCTTATCCACCAATGTAAGCAGAATTTTATCTTTTTCCAAAGCTTCGTTCCTCAGCTTAATAACCTCTGTTCGTAGGTTGTTGAAAGCAATATTATAGCTCTCGTCTTCAGCATTCTTTTGCGCTCTCAAAGCGTTGCTAAGTATTAAACCCTATATGAAAAGAATTAGTATAAAAATAAAATAATAATTCAAAAATTATAAACTTCCAAATATACAATTTTCATACCTTCAGACTATTATATGCGAGGCTATCTGCAAGATCGTTCTTTGTCATAGCGCAGAGGCCAGCTTCAAGCTTCGGGAACCCCATACTTCTAGTCATCTCCCGGCAGACAGATAATTCTTTGTTGTTTGGGAGGCAGTATAAGAAGTCATCTTCGTCTGTGCCATTGAATACTAAGGCCCCTTTTGGATACTTTAGTTCTCGGGCATAGTGATTAGCTTCAAAAACCTCTTCTTCAGATAATCTTTTTCCCGAAGCATGTCGTACAATATAATCAAGTACTGCGGAAGATGCTTCGGGGGCAGCAGTACCAGTTTCTTCAGTCAGAATTTGTTCTGTTGTTTCTGTTTCTTCGGCTTCCAAGGATTTCACCTTGGCGGGCTCGGAAGGCCCAGCTTTAGTTTCTGCTTGGTTCTTTGAAGCTTCAGCAACAAAGGCTTCAATGTGCACTTCGGAAGTTTCAACAATTTTCTTCGGAGTCGTGCTTGAAGACTTAATTGTCTCCAAAACATCCAGCACGTTAACCATCCTTTTTCTTTTGGGGGTCACTGCTGGACCCTTTTGGCTTTTTGCTGCCTCAATTTTTGTTGAAGGACTTAAAACTTCTGATGTCTTTGTTTCTTCAGCCCTCGATTCTTCTATTTTTTCGTCGCTGGCACTTCGGCCAGCCCTTCAATATTTGGCAGGGGGGTTGGCTCTTTAGCTTCGGTGGCCGAAGAGGTCTCACCGGCGAACTCAGGCACTGTGGCCGGTTCAATATAATGTGGCCGGTGTGTGAGAACCTTTACCCTTTTCCTCTTCGGCGCTGGCTCGCTAGGAGCAGCTGAAGCAGTTTCCTTCGCAGAAGACGTATTCTTTCTTTTTTGACCCCGCGTTGGATAGTGGTAGTCGGGGTAGACAAATCCAATTGCATCAAATACTCGGTTGAGTCTCTTCTTCTTTCGGCCTCCGAAGGCCGCTGATAATGCAGTATCTTCGACCTTTGAGTACACTCCAAGCAATTCATCACTTACGGTCTCAATACCTTTTAGCCAGTCATCATCTGGCTCGACGAATTTATCTCCATATTGGAATGTGTATTTTAGCCTAACCAACCCACCTTCATCAGTTTCTTTAACGGTCTCCTTCGGCATTCCCCACTGTTCTACAAGTGGCCATATTCTGAAGGCAATGTGTTCTTGAACCAAATCCCTTGCCCCAATAAAAGAGCAAACCACGCCGAAGGCTCTCTGTCATTCTTCGGCTGCTTCATTCATTTCCACCTTCGGCCTCCGGAGGCCGAAGCGTTGCCAGATAGGGCGCATAATGATATCTTTAATATCTTCCCGTGTTTTCAAGTCATTCTTCACATAAAACCATTTCGTCATCTAGTCGCCGGGCCACCTCTTCCGAAAGGTTGGCACGGGGCAGCTTGACCCAGACCGGGCGTTGAAGCTGCAGCAGCCAAAATTGTTGTGATACTGCTCTTTACCCTAGGGTTTTGTCTCATACAATAGCTCATGTATGTTGCAGAAACTTTTTGCATTAGGTTCTAAACCTTGGCTCCTCACGGCCCACACAAAGATGCCCATCCTCATGATTGCTTCGGGAGTAAGTTGATGAAGGTAGATTTCAAATATCTTCAGTATTTCCACAACAAAACTGCTCAAGGGAAATCGTAGTCCAGCCTTTAAGAAGCTTCAGAATATCACGACTTCATTCTCCTCGGGAGTCGGACAAGTCTTCTCTCCCTCGTCAGCCCTCACAACAGACAAGTCCCGAAAATACCTGCCCCTCATATTGACAAGATGACTTTCTTTAATACTCGATTTACCAAAAACCGCATGGCTTGGTCGCCAAGGTCGATCTTCGGAGTCTTCACCACCACTATCCACATCATAACTGTCACTGTCACCAGTATCTTCAGATAAACCCTCCAAAATCTCCCTAGTAATCTTCTCTGTATTGGTCTTTGACATCGATTGAAGAAAGCCCAGATGCATCTCCTCAGAAAGGCTCAGCTTCGAATCACCAACAACTTTCTTATCCTCAGACATCTTCACAAACGCTGAGAACGTGCTCTCGAAACTGAAGCTTACAAATTTAAAAAGCCAAGCAAGTGTTGTTGCGCACAGGCTAAAAGTTGAGTGAGCAAGAGCAGATGACAAGAAAGCGTGCCAAATAAACTCGTGGTGAGCTCTTATTTATATGCCTAGTGCGTTGAAAACTAGGGGGTCCCGCTTGTCAATGATTGTTGCTATTCTAGCAAAGGGAAGGTGTTTTTTCGGACCTTCGGCTTAAAGCCTTCGTCCATGTCGCAATATGAATTTATCATTCTAGCAAATTAATATTGCGAGGGGCTACTGTTGGGGGCCTTCGGCTTCCGAAGGTCCTCAAAAACATGATTTGACAATGTTTTCCAAGTGAGATATGTGAACAGGTATCTTCGGAATCAGGTTACGGGTATACAAGAGTATGGTCAAGACGAAGCTTGAATGGGACGAAGGGCGCTCATGACGAAGGATAAGATGATCACGAAGCTACGCAGAAAAGCTTTGGCATGACAGCAGAAAAGGGGAACCGAATTAAAGATGAAAAGCCAAATTAGACCTCGAAGAATTACTATAGAGTTATTGATAAATGTAAAGGGCATTAATGTAATTCTACACGGGCTGCGTCCCGTGCCTATAAATAGATGAACAGTACTCCCGTACTGTTCACGCTGACTTGGCATTCGCTTTTCGCATCACGCTTGTACCTTTACTTTCCATCAAACCGAAGGTACATTTATAATTTGTTATTATAAATATGATAATGCAAATAAAAATAAATTGATGATAATATCTGTATTATTATTCGTATTTTATATGTGCATTCCTCTTTGTCATCTATGAAACTTACGAAGGTCCCTTCCTTCATAAGCTTCGTCCGGAATTCATTATATCCGAAGGGATATAATGTCTTGAAAGATGAAGGATTTTAACATTTAACACTTTTTATGTTTCCTTGTTCTTAACTCTTAGCATTTGAGAACAAGTCACCAACACTATGCAACATGAGCAAGCAAACATACAAACCAGCAAGTATACCAACAAATATTTAGTATAGCGGTTAGAATAGCGATATATGGATGTGTAGAGTCTTGAGTAGAATCTGTGTCATGTGGTGTTGTGATATTACTGGTGGTGGAGCGGAGGTGCTTACCAGGAGGGTGGACTGGAGGCGAAGCGACACTATGCGTGTAGCCGGTAGAGCGGAGTAACTGAGTGGGTGGGGTGTTTTCCTTGGCTGAGGGTGTTGAGCGTGTGTGGAGAGGGAGAGGGTAGCTGGGTGTATTTATAGCTGGGTGTATGTGGTGTAGCACAGTGAAGTTCACTGTTGGTGAGAATAGTGACGAATGAATCGTCTGACTTAGTATGAACAGGAGAGTTATAGGCAGAATATGGGACAAGAGTATTTTGGAAGTTTTCTGGAATATGAACCATGCTTAAGGGATGACATGGTTGGATAGGGAATAATTCGATAAGAATTTAGAAAAAGAATTATTGGAATCTAAGTTTGGAAGCCTAGTTCGAAGGAATCTCAAAGTTAAGCGTGCTCAACTTGGAGAAACCTGGGATGAGTGACCAGATGGGAAGTTCCCTACTGGAAGGAAAATCACAGTCACCGGAGTTCGTATGACTGGAATATGGGTCTGGCTGGTCTTAGGTGGACTGGACAGCATGATGGATGAGTAGTTGAAATTTGGGGCGATCGGATGATCGATGAATAGTAACGATGAATAGCGACGACGAAAAGTTATTATAGATATCATCGATGAATTGTAACGATAATAAATACTAATGGTGAATAGTAACGATGAATAGTAATGGTGAATAGTGATGGTAAATAGTTCGTATGAACGAACGATGAACGATGAATAGGAACTATGAACGATCGAATGATCGAACGAACGAACGATCGGAATTTCGGCAGCATAACGGCAGGAAAAAGATTATTTAGACGAACGAACGGACGAATGATCGAATGATCGGACGAACGAACGATCGGAATTTCGGCAGCATAACGGCAGGACAAAGATTATCTAGAAGAACGATGAATAGGGACTATGAACGAACGGTGAACGATGAATAGGAACTATGAACGAACGATGAACGATCGAATGATCGAACGAACGAACGATCGGAATTTCGGCAGCATAACGGCAGGAAAAAGATTATTTGGACGAACAAACGGATGAACGATCGAACGATCGGACGAACGGACGAACGAACAATCGAGCGATCGGACGAACGAACGAACAAACTAAGAACAGGGGGACGAACGATCGAAGAACGATCGAACGATCCTTGTGCTAGTGTGTGCTTGTGTGGAACATGGAGTGGGTGTGTGTGGGGGGGAAGAGAGTTTCCATGAAATGGCTTGGGGTGGGATGAGAGGAGGCCCTTGCCCCTCTATTTATAGCCATGGTGGGAGATTAGGGGGAGGGATGAGAGGATTAGTGGGAGGATGAGAGGATTAGTGGGAGATTAGCATGGATTTGTCTTATATGAGTGTAATTAGCTTGTAGAGCTCACCGTATGACACTGGAGGCATACGTATACGTATGAGCATGAGGAAAGTTATGAAGAAAATATTTGTAGGGACTTGAAAATGATTTTGAAGGTATTTCTCAAGAGGAAAATACTTGGAGATATATTGGTGGAATATTTGGGCAATATTTCTGGAAAGAACTTGAAGGGGATTACTCGGGAAATATCTGGCAGTATTTCTGGAAAGAATTTGAGGGGGATCACTGGAGAAACATTTGTAGGATATTTGAGGAGGATTTTGGAGAGAATATAGACCACTATATTTTATTTGCTGATATCAACTCGCAAACAAACATTTTGAAATGAAATTTGAAATTCATTTTGAATTTAGAGCGAGTTTGAGAAAATTCCAAGATTTGAATTTTTGGGATGCTACACCTAACCATGTGTATAAACTCTCAAAGGCGCTTTATGAGCTCAAGCAAGCCCCAAGAGCATGGTATGAATGCCTGTGAGATTTCCTTATCACTAATGGCTTCAAAGTCGGAAAAGCCGATCCTACACTCTTTACTAAAACTATTGCAAAGATTTGTTTGTATGCCAAATTTATGTTGATGATATCATATTTGGGTCTACTAACAAATCTACTTGTGAAGAGTTTAGTAGGATCATGATTCAGAAATTTAAGATGTCGATGATGGGGAGTTGAAGTATTTCCTAGGATTTCAAATCAAGCAACTCCAACAGGGCACCTTCATCAGCCAAACAAAATACATTCAAGACATACTTAAGAAGTTTGGGATGAAGGATGGCAAACCCATCAAGACACCCATGGGAACCAATGGGCATCTCGACCTCGACACGGGAAGTAAATCCGTAGATCAAAAGGTATACCGATCGATGATAGGATCTTTACTCTATTTATGTGCATCTCGACCGGATATTATGCTTTCCGTATGCATGTGTGCAAGGTTCCAAGCCGATCCTAAGGAAGTTCACCTTAGGGCCGTGAAAAGAATCATGAGATATTTAGTTTACACTCCTAAGTTTGGACTTTGGTACCCCAAGGGATCTACTTTTGATTTAATAGGATATTCTGATGCCGATTGGGCAGGGTGTAAAATTGATAGGAAGAGCATATCAGGGACTTGTCAGTTTCTAGGGAGATCTCTGGTGTCTTGGGCTTCAAAGAAACAAAATTCAGTAGCTCTTTCCATGGCCGAAGCCAAGTACATTGCTGCAGGCCATTGCTGTGCGCAATTACTTTGGATGAGGCAAACCCTCAGGGACTATAGCTACAAATTGAGCAAAGTCCCTCTCCTATGTGACAATGAGAGTGCAATCCGCATGGCGGATAATCCCGTTGAACACAGCCGCACTAAGCACATAGACATTCGGTATCACTTTTTGAGAGATCACCAACAAAGGGGGATATCGAAATTGCTTATGTTAGCACCAAAGAACAATTAGCCGATATCTTTACCAAGCCTTTAGATGAGAAAACCTTTACCAAACTTAGGAATGAACTAAATATTCTTGATTCTCAGAATTTTGACTGAAACATTGCACACATAGCTCATTTATATATATTTGATCATGTCTCTTTCATTTGGTACAAATGCATATTTCTTATGTACCAAGGCTACGACTAATGTGTTTCCAAGTATATTTCTATACTAAGTCGTGGATTGAAAGGGAAATGGAGTATTCGACGAAGACAAGGCTTCCACTCCACTCTAACGGTATCATTTATCCTTCGTCGTCACTCCACAACACTCTCAATTGGTATAATCCTTCACTCATATCTACTTGTACCACTGGGGAGAAAATATAAAAAGGGCTCTCAAAGTCTCTGTTTTTGGCGATTAATGCCAAAGGGGGAGAAAGTATTAAGCCCAAAGCAAAAGGACCGCACCACCACCTAATTTTAATTGTGTTTCAATTTTTTTCTAAATTGTTATATAATTGATATATTTAAAGGAAGATTTTCAAAATTAGTATCTATTAAAACCCTCTTGAAAACTAAGAGGAGAATCTCATTCAGGGGGAGTTTTGCTAAGTCAAAGGAAAAGCATTTGAAATAGGGGAAGAAATTTTAAATCTTGAAAATGCTTCTGGCAATCTTATTTATATGCCTTTGACTATTTGCAAAAAGATTTTGAAAAGATTTTACAAAAATAAAACAAGTGGTGCAAACGTGGTCCAAAATGTAAAATAAAAGAAAGCAATCCATTTATATCTAGTGAAATTATCAAATTGGTTTAACTCTAAGTAACCTATGCACTAACCTTATGCAAACTAGTTCATTTCTGCACTTTATATATTTGCTTTGGTTTGTGTTGGCATAAATCACCAAAAAGGGGGAGATTGAAAGGGAAATAGGGTTAACCTTTTCCACAAGTAATTTTGGTGGTTGAATGCCCAACACAAATATATGGACTAACTAGTTTGCTCTAGAATATATGTTCTACAGGTGCATAAAGGTTCAACACAAACCAATAAATATTCAAGTTAGGGATCCAAATTCAAAGGAGCAAAGAAACCAGAGTGTGCCAAAGAACAGCGCACCGGACAGTCCGGTGTGCCACCGCACAGTGTCCGGTGCACCAGGACCGTAAAACTCAAACCAGCCACTCTCGGGTTTCTCCAGGCGACCTCCGCTATAATTCATCGGACTGTCCGGTGTGTCACCGGACTGTACGGTGCACCAGCGGAGCAACGGCTATCCAACGCAACGGTCGACTGCAAAAAGAGCGCTGACAACGCTACAGTGAAGAACAATGCGCGACAGAGTTAGAGCGCAGAGTCAGAGGCGCACCAGACAGTGAACAGGACCTATCCGGTGTGGCACTAGACTGTCCGGTGCCACAAGAAGACAACAGCGCCAACGCTCAACAGCTCCCGAACCCTAACGGTTGGGTGACGTGGCGGCGCACAGGACAGTGTCCGGTGGCGCACCGAACTGTCCGGTGGCGCACCGAACTGTCCGGTGAGCCCATCGACACCAGCCTTCCCAAACGGCTTGTTGGTCGTTGAGGGCTATAAATACCCCCCAACCACCGCAACTCCAAGCATCCAAGTCTTCTAAAGTTTTCATTCAATACAAGAGCTTGTGCATTCACTCATAGACACAAATCAAAAGATCAAAGCCTCTCCAAGTCCCAAACTCATTACAACCACCTAGTGACTTGAGAGAGTGTTTGTTCGTGTTCTTGCACTCTTGTTGCTTGGATTGCTTTCTTCCTTCCTCATTCTTGTTCCCAAGTGACTTGTAATCAAAGCAAGAGACATCTAAGTGTGTGGTGGTCCTTGCGGGGTCTAAGTGCCCCGTTTGATTAAGGAGAAATCTCACTCGGTCTAAGTGACCGTTTGAGAGAGGGAAAGGGTTGAAAGAGACCCGGTCTTTTGAGAGCACCTAGAGGGGGGTGAATAGGTGATCCTGTAAAATTAAACACTAAATAGCCACAAAACTTAGTTATAGAGGTGTTGGTGCGACTAAGTAGTTTTGAGGCGAGTTCTTGTGGACAAAACAATCACAAAGAGAGCAATCACAAGAGACACACAATTTTATCCCGTGGTTCGGCCAAGTAACACTTGCCTACTTCCACGTTGTGGCGTCCCAATGGACGAGGGTTGCACTCAACCCCTTTTAAGTGATCCGATGATCAACTTGAATACCACGGCTTTCTTCCTTATAGTCTTTCTCCCGTTTGCGAGGAATCTACACAAGTTGGAGCCTCTCGTCCTTACAATAAAGATCACAAAGACGACACAAGAGTAAGGCTAGGAGAGCAACACACACAACACACAAATCCGTAGCACACACACTCACACAAGCCAAGACGTGAGCTCAAAACGTAGCACAGAGAGTTCACAACTCGAACGGAGCTCAAATCACTAACACAATCGATCAAATGCGGAGGCAGAGTGTGGGAGCCTTAGAATGCTTAGGTAACTCCTCCATGTGCCTAGGGGTCCCTTTTATAGCCCCAAGACAGCTAGGAGCCGTTGTATGCAAAATTGGAAGGCCATCCTTGCCTTCTGTCGAGTGGCGCACCGGACAGTCCGGTGTGCCACCGGACAACCACTGTAGCCTGTCCGGTGCGCGATTTCCTTCCAAATCAGGCACAGACGACCGTTGCAGCTCCGGGCCCGTTGGTGCACCGGACACTGTCTGGTGCCCCCCGCCGACCGTTGGAGCTGCCACACGGCGCCCGCAGATTTCGCGGCCGGCCGTTGGCTCACCGGACAGTACGGTGCACCACCGGACAGTCCGGTGAATTATAGCCACGTCTCCTTTTTCGTTTCCCGAGAGCGACGAGTTCACCGCGGATGACTCACCGGACAGTCCGGTGCACCACAGAATAGTCCGGTGAATTATAGTCATACACCGTCATCGATTCCCGAGAGCAACACTTTCACCAGAGACCAGCCTGGCGCACCGGACACTGTCCGGTGCACCACCGAACAATCCGGTGTGCCAGTCCGAGCTGAAGTTTTGCTGCTCACAGCCAAGTCTTTTGCAATCCGATTCCTCTCTTTTTGGCACTGTTTCTAGCACTTAGACAAACAATGTTAGTTCACAAAAAACAATGTACTAAGTCTAGAAACATATCTTTTACTTTGATTTGCAACTTTCACACATTTAGCATATTAGTACTCAAATAATGTGTTGGGCATATAATCACCAAAATACTTATAGAAATTGCCCAAGGGCACATTTCCCTTTCAATCTCCCCCTTTTGGTGATTTATGCCAACACATCAAAAAGCAACAAAAGAAGTGCAATATCGATTCAAATTGAAGACCAAATTGTTTTTGCTTATGATTTGGCATATTTGGATCACTCTTTGCCACCACTTGGTTTGTTTTTGCAAATCAAATTCTTTTTTCTATCTCTAAGTCAAACACACTTATTTTGGGCACATATAGAGTTATTCCAAGAGTAAAATTGATCAAGTGCCAAAAACTCCTCCTTTTCCCATAATCAAAATTCTCCCCCACAAGAGACCTAATTTTGCAATAAGAGTATTTTGGACAAATCAAAAACTAACTCTACTATTTTCAAATTTCTCAAGTGGTTGGCTGATCCAGTTGCTTTGGCCTTAATTTCTCCCCCTTTGGCATTAAGCACAAAAACGGGATCATTTTTTGCCGTTTAACCCTATTGCCTCACCAAAAATGTCAATTAAGAGCAAAAAGGCAATAAGAGCAGAAGTATGAACTTGGAATTAATTACACTAATACCGGAGTGCAGTGGAAGTCTTTGCATCGTCCAAGTCCACATTTCCCTTTCAATGCACCTTTTAGACTATATCAAGTATACTCAAACAACCAGGTTAGTCTCAAAAGGTAAAGTTGTAGCACATCTCCCCCTTAATATGTGCATCACTTGCTAATGGACTTGTGAGGTCCGGGGATCACGTGTACAACTTGAGCACCACAAGAATGGATTTAAATGCATAAAGTAACATGATCAAAGGCATAGAACATATGTATGCTATAGATCAATCCAAGTTACGCGAATCTAAGACATTTAGCTCACTACGCAACCTGCAAAAAGTTTTCTCATCCAACGGCTTGGTAAAGATATCGGCTAGCTGGTTCTCGGTGCTAATATGGTACACCTTGATATCTCCCTTTTGCTGGTGGTCTCTCAGGAAGTGATGCCGGATGTCTATGTGCTTAGTGCGGCTGTGTTCAACAGGATTATCCGCCATGCAGATTGCACTCTCATTGTCACATAGGAGTGGGACTTTGCTCAGATTGTAGCCAAAGTCCCGGAGGGTTTGCCTCATCCAAAGTAGTTGCGCGCAACACTGTCCTGCGACAACATACTCGACCTCAACGGTGGATAGGGCAACGGATGTTTGTTTCTTAGAGCTCCAGGACACTAGGGACCTTCCTAAAAATTGGCACGTCCCCGATGTGCTCTTCCTATCAACCTTGCACCCGGCATAATCGGAGTCTGAGTATCCAATCAAGTCAAAGGTAGACCCCTTTGGATACCAAATCCCGAAGCAAGGCGTAGAAACTAAATATCTAAGAATTAGCTTAACGGCCACAAGGTGACATTCCTTGGGGTCGGATTGATATCTAGCACACATGCATACACTTAGCATAACGTCCGGTCTACTAGCACATAAATAAAGCAATGAACCTATCATGGACCGGTATGCCTTTTGATCAACAGATTTACCTCCTTTGTTGAGGTCAACATGCCCGTCGGTTCCCATCGGTGTCTTCGCGGGCTTGGCGTCCTTCATCCCAAACCGCTTGAGAAGATCTTTTGTGTACTTCGTTTGGGAGATGAAGGTGCCGTCCTTGAGTTGCTTTACTTGGAACCCAAGGAAATAGGTCAACTCGCCCATCATCGACATCTCGAACTTTTGTGTCATCACCCTGCTAAACTCCTCACAAGACTTTTGATTAGTAGAACCAAATATTATGTCATCGACATAAATTTAGCACACAAAAAGATCACTATCACAAGTCTTTGTAAAAAGAGTGGGACCAGCTTTCCCAACCTTGAAGGCATTAGCAATTAAGAAATCTCTAAGGCATTCATACCATGCTCTTGGGGCTTGCTTAAGTCCATAGCGCCTTAAAGAGCTTGAACACATGGTCGGGGTACCTGTCATCCTCAAAGCCAGGGGGTTGTTCCACGTATACCTCCTCCTTTATTGGCCCATTGAGAAAAGCGCTCTTCACATCCATTTGAAATAGCCTGAAAGAGTGGAGAGCGACATAGGCTAATAAAATTTGAATAGACTCTAGCCTAGCCACAGGAGCAAAAGTCTCCTCGAAATCCAAACCTGCGACTTGGGCATAACCTTTTGCCACAAGTCGAGCCTTGTTTCTTGTCACCAGCCCGTGCTCGTCTTGCTTGTTGTGGAACACCCACTTGGTTCCCACAACATTTTGCTTTGGACATGGCACCAGGTTCCAAACTTCATTTCTCTTGAAGTTGTTGAGCTCTTCCTGCATGGCCAACACCAATCCAGATTCTGCAAGGCCTCTTCTACCCTGAAAGGCTCAATAGAAGAGACAAACGAGTAATGCTCACAAAAGTTAGCTAATCTTGAGCGCGTAGTTACTCCTTTGCTTATGTCACCCAGAATCTGGTCAATGGGGTGATGTCATTGGATCGTTGCTCGGACTTGAGTTGGAGGGGCACGTGGTGCTTCTTCCTCCATCACTTGTTCTTCCTGTGCTCCCCCTTGATCTTGTCCCTCTTCTTGAGGTCCCTGTTCACCGTCTTGAGTTGGAGGATGCACCATTGTGGAGGGAGATAGCTGATCTTGCTCCTGTTGTTCCTGTGGTCGCACATCACCAATTGCCATCGTGCGCATTGCGGCCGTTGGAACATCATCTTCATCTATGTCATCAAGATCAACTTTCTCTCTTGGAGAGCCATTAGTCTCATTAAGTACAACGTCGCTAGAGACTTCAACCAAACCCGATGATTTGTTGAAGACTCTATACGCCTTTGTATTTGAGTCATACCCTAGTAAAAACCCTTCTACTGCCTTAGGAGCAAATTTAGAATGTCTACCTTTCTTCACCAGAATGTAACATTTGCTCCCAAATACACGAAAGTAGGAGACATTAGGTTTGTTACCGGTAAGGAGTTCGTAGGAGGTCTTCTTGAGAAGGCGATGCAGATAGAGCCGGTTTATGGCGTGGCAAGCTGTGTTCACAGCTTCCGACCAAAATCGCTCGGGCCTCTTGAACTCTCCAAGCATCATTCTCGCCATGTCGATAAGCGTCCTGTTCTTCCTCTCTACCACACCGTTTTGCTGTGGTGTGTAGGGAGCGGAGAACTCGTGCTTGACGCCTTCCTCCTCAAGATATTCCTCAACTTGCAAATTCTTGAACTTGGACCTATTATTGCTCCTTATCTTTTCCACCTTTAGCTCAAATTCGTTTTGAGCCCTCCTTAGAAAGCGCTTTAGGGTCCCTTGGGTTTCTGATTTATCCTGCAAAAAGAACACCCAAGTGAAGCGGGAAAAATCATCAACAATTACAAGACCATACTTACTTCCCCCGATGCTAAGATAGGCAACGGGTCCGAAGAGGTCCATGTGAAGAAGCTCCAGTGGTCTTGATGTTGTCATCACATTCTTCCTATGATGAGTGCTTCCCACCTGTTTCCCTGCCTGACATGCTGCACAAGGCCTATCTTTCTCGAAAAAAACATTGGTTAGTCCTAACACATGTTCTCCCTTTAGAAGTTTATGAAGGTTCTTCATCCCAACATGTGCTAGACGGTGATGCCACAGCCAGCCCATACTAGTCTTAGCTATTAAGCATGCATCTAGATCGGCCTCCTCTTTTGAAAAATCAACTAAGTAGAGTTTGTCGTCTAATACACCCTTAAAAGCTAATGAAACATCACTCCTTCTAAAGACAGATACGTCAACATTTGTAAAAAGACAATTGTAGCCCATGTGACACAATTGACTTACAGACAGAAGGTTGTAACCAAGCGACTCTACTAGAAATACATTCGATATGGAGTGCTCGTTGGTGATGGCTATCTTGCCCAAACCTTTGACCTTGCATTAGTTCCCATCTCCAAAGATGATCGTTTCCTGGGAGTCCTTGTTCTTGACGTAGGAGGTGAACATCTTCTTCTCCCCCGTCATGTGGTTTGTGCATCCGCTGTCAATAATCCAGCTTGAGCCCCCGGATGCATAAACCTGCAAGGAATTTAAGCTTGGGTTTTAGGTACCCAACTCTTGTTGGGTCCTACAAGGTTAGTCACAATAATTTTTGGAACCCAAATACAAGTCTTGTCTCCCTTGCATTTGGATCCCAACTTCCTAGCAACCACTTTTTCATTCTTACATGAAAGTACAAACGAAGTGTTGCAAGCATGAAAAACGGTAGTAGGTTTATTACACATTTTCCTAGGCACGTGATGCACAACATGATTTTTCCTAGGCCTACTTCTACTATGCACAAAAGTAGAGCTAGAAGCAATCATAGCATGATCATAGTCTCTATCATTATAAGCATTCCTAGAAAATTTTCTATCATAAATGTAGGCATGACATTTTTGAGAACTACTAGCCATAGGGGCCTTCCCTTTCTCCTTGTTGAGAACGGGAGCCTTTTGGCTTGTTAAGTTCTTGGTTTCCTTTAGAAAACCAAGTCCATTCTTAATAGAGGGGTGTCTACCAATAGTGTAGGCATCCCTAGCAAATTTTAATTTATCAAACTCAATTTTGCAAGTCTTAAGTTGAGCATTAAGACTTGCCACCTCATCATTTAATTTAGTAATGGAAGCAATATGTTCATTACAGGCATCAACATCAAAATCCTTACATCTATTACAAATAACAACATGCTCTACACATGAACTAGATTTATTAACTTCCTCTAGTTTAGCATTTAATTCATCATTTAAACTCCTTAAACTAGAAACAGATTCATGGCAAGCAGACAACTCAGAGGATAGCATTTCATTTCTTTTTAATTTCTAGAGCAAGGGATTTTTGAACACTAATAAACTTGTCATGTTCTTCATACAAAATATATTCTTGCTTCTCTAGCAATCTATCTTTTTCATTTAGAGCATCAATTAATTCATTAATTTTCTCTACTTTGGCTCTATCTAAACCTTTAAATAAACTAGTGTAATCTACTTCATCATCGGAGGATTCTTCATCACTAGATGAAGTGTACTTGGGTGTGTCCCGAGCACGTACCTTTTTCTCCTTGGCCATAAGACATGTATGGCGTTCGTTGGGGAAGAGTGATGATTTGTTGAAGGTCGAGGCAGCGAGTCCTTCGTCGTCAGAGTCGGAGGAGGAGCAGTCTGAGTCCCATTCCTTTCCAAGGTGCGCCTCACCCTTTGCCTTCCTGTAGTTCTTCTTTTTCTTCTTCTTCCCGCTCTTTTCTTGTCCCTGGTCACTATCATTATCGGGACAATTTGCAATAAAGTGACCAGTCTTACCGCATTTAAAGCAGGAGTGCTTTCCCCTTGTTTTGTTCTTGTTGGGGTACTCCGTGCGTCCTTTAAGCGCGGTCTTGAAGCGCTTGATGATAAGCGCCATCTCATCCTCGTTGAGGCCAGCAGCATCCACTTGTGCCACCTTGTTTGGAAGCACCTCCCTGCTACTGGTTGCCTTAAGAGCAACAGGTTGAGGCTCGTAGATAGGTAGTGGACCGTTTCGAGCATCGTCCATGTATCGAGCCTCCTTCACCATCATGCGCCCGCTCAAAAAATTTCCAAGAATCTTCTCGGGCGTCATCTTGGTGTACCTAGGATTCTCACGAATAAGATTGACAAGATGGGGGTCAATTACAGTAAATGACCTTAGCATGAGTCGGATGACATCATGATCCATCCATCTGGGGCTTCCATAGCTTCGGATCTTGTTAACTAGGGTCTTGAGCCTGTTGTAGGTTTGTGTTGGCTCTTCTCCCCTGATCATGGCGAATCTTCCCAACTCGCCTTCCACCAGTTTCATTTTGGTGATCATCGTAGCATCATTTCTCTCATGTGAGATCTTGAGGGTGTCCCAGATTTGCTTGGTGTTGTCCAAGCCACTCACCTTATTATATTCATCCCTGCAAAGTGAAGCTAGCAAGACAGTAGTAGCTTGGGAATTTTTATGAATCTGTTCATTAATTATCACAGGGTTATCCGTACTATCAAAGTGCATCCCATTCTCTACAATTTCCCAAATGCTAGGATGGAGAGAGAATAAATGACTATGCATTTTATGACTCCAAAACGAGTAGTCCTCTCCATCAAAGTGTGGAGGTTTTCCAAGGGGAATTGAAATTAGATGTGCATTTGAATTGTACGACATGCGAGAATAGTCAAAAGAGTAGTTTTGATTAACCGTTCTCTTTTTCGACGAAGAGTCGTCGTCGTCGTCTCTTGGTGAAGAAGAGGAGGCATCGCTGTCGTAGTAAATGATCTTCTTGATGCGCCTCTTCTTCTTCCCGTCCCTCTTCTTATGACTCGATCCTGAGTCAGTGGGCTTGTCTCCCTTGGCTCGTTGAAGAGGGACTCCTTTTCGTTGTCGTTGACCATCATCCCCTTTCCCTTAGGATCCATCTCTTCGGGCGGTTAGTCCCTTAGATGAAGAGTACGGCTCTGATACCAATTGAGAGCACCTAGAGGGGGGTGAATAGGTGATCCTATAAAATTAAACACTAAATAGCCACAAAACTTAGTTAAAGAGGTGTTAGTGCGACTAAATAGTTTTGAGGCGAGTTCTTGTGGACAAAACAATCACAAAGAGAGCAATCACAAGAGACACGCGATTTTATCCTGTGGTTCGGCCAAGTAACACTTGCCTACTTCCAGGTTGTGGTGTCCCAATGGACGAGGGTTGCCCTCAACCCCTTTCAAGTGATCCAACGATCAACTTGAATACCACGGCTTTCTTCCTTATAGTCTTTCTCCCGTTTGCGAGGAACCTCCACAAGTTGGAGCCTCATGCCCTTACAATAAAGATCACAAAGAATGCACAAGAGTAAGGCTAGGAGAGCAACACACACAACACACAAATCTACAGCACACACACGCACACAAGCCAAGACTTGAGCTCGAAACGTAGCACAGAGAGTTCACAACTCGAACGAAGCTCAAATCACTAACACAATCGATCAAATGCGCGGAGGCAGAGTGTGGGAGTCTTAGAATGCTTAGTGAATGCTTAGGTAAGTCCTCCATGTGCCTAGGGGTCCCTTTTATAGCCTCAAGACAGCTAGAAGTCGTTGTATGCAAACTTGGAAGGCCATCCTTGCCTTCTGTCGAGTGGCGCACCGGACAGTCCGGTGTGCCACCGGACAGCCACTGTAGCCTGTCCGCTGCGTGATTTCCTTCCAAATCGGGCATAGACGACCGTTGCAGCTTCGGGCCCGTTGGCGCACCGGACACTGTCCGGTGCACACCGGACAGTCCGGTGCCCCCCCGCCGACCATTGGAGCTGCCATGTGTTGCCCACAGATTTCGCGGCCGACCGTTGGCGCTGGCGACCGTTGGCTCACCGGACAATCCGGTGCAACATCGGACAGTCCGGTGAATTATAGCCATGTCTCTTTTTTCGTTTCCCGAGAGCGACGAGTTCGCCGCGGATGACTCACCGGACAGTCCGATGCACCACCGGACAGTCCGGTGAATTATAGCCGTACACCACCGTCGATTCCCGAGAGCAGCACTTTCACCAGAGACCAGCCTGGCGCACCGGACAGTCCGGTGTGCCAGTCTGAGCTGAAGTTTTGCTGCTCACAACCAAGTCTTTTGCAATCCGATTCCTCTCTTTTCGGCACTGTTTCTAGCACTTAGACAAACAATGTTAGTTCACAAAAAACAATGTACTAAGTCTAGAAACGTACCTTTTACTTTGATTTGGACCTTTCTCACATTTAGCATATTAGTACTCAAATAATGTGTTGGGCATCTAATCACCAAAATACTTATAGAAATTGCCCAAGGGCACATTTTTCTTTCATCTTTGTGACCACCTCAATGGGGACTAGGTTCTTTAGAACCGAACCTCGGTAAAACAAATCACCGTGTTCATCCGCTTTATTTCTTGGTTGCTTTGTTTTCCCCCTCTCTAACGGACTCAGATTTAATTCTAATGCTAACCCCGGCTTGTAGTGTGTGTTTAAAGTTGTAAATTTCATATTACGCCTATTCACCCCCCTTCTAGGCGACTTTCAGGGGAAAAGGACTACGACTTGGACGAGGCCACCCAAATTAGGCACTTTAACTCCCAAGACACGTCTATACTTCTCACCTCCTTGTGTCGAGAGGAGTATAACAAGGTGAAAGGATTAAAGACCGCCAAGGAAATTTGGGACGTCCTCAAGACCGCGCACGAAGGGGATGAGGTGACCAAGATCAACAAGCGCGAAACGATCGAGGGAGAACTCGGTCGATTCGTTCTCAACAAAGGAGAAGAGCCGCAAGCAATGTACAACCGGCTAAAGACGATGGTCAATCAAGTGCGCAACCTCGGGAGTACCAAGTGGGATGACCATGAGATGGTCAAGGTTATTCTTAGATCACTTGTTTTTCGTAATCCCACTCAAGTGCAACTAATCCATGGAGACCCTAGATATAAACAGATGTCTCCCGAGGAGGTTATTGGCAAGTTTGTGAGCTTTGAGCTAATGATCAAAGACTCCAAACATATTGTCAACTTGAAGCAAGGCGCCACCTCCACACCCGAGGTGCAACCCATCGCGTTCAAAGCGATGGAAGAAGAGAAGAAGGAGTCTACACCAAGTAGGCTTCCAATCGACGCCTCCAAGCTCGACAACGAGGAAATGGCGCTCATCATCAAGATCTTCTGCCAAATCCTCAAGCAAAGGAGGGGGAAGAACTACAAATCCCACTCCAAGAAGGTGTGCTACCGGTGTGGTAAGTCCGATCACTTTATTGCTAAATGTCCTATCTCTAGTGAAAGTGACAGGGACGACGACAAGAAGGGGGAGAAGAAGGAGAAGAAGAGGTACTACAAGAAGAAGGGCGATGATGCCCACATATGTCGGGAATGGGACTCCAACGAGAGCTCCACCGACTCCTCCTCCGACGAGGACACCGCCAACATCGCCGTCAACAAGGGCCTCCTCTTCCCTAATGTCGGCCACAAGTGTCTTATGGCTAAGGACGACAAGAAGAAGGTACACTCTAGAGCCACCCCTAAATATACAACATCTAGTGATGAGGGTAGCTCTAGTGATAGTGAAGACAATTTAATGTCTCTTTTTGCCAACCTTAGCATGGATCAAAAGAAGAAATTAAATGAATTAATTGAAGCAATTAATGAGAAGGATGAACTCTTGGATAGCCAAGAGGACTTCCTAATTAAAAAGAACAAAAAATTTATTAAATTGAAAAATGCTTATGCTCAGGAAGTAGAGAAATGTGAAAATTTTTTATCTAAGGAGCTTAGCATTTGCCATGATTCAATTTCTAGTCTTAGAACTGAAAATGCTAATTTAATTTCTAAGATTGAAAAATTGAATGTTTGCAATGATTCTATTTCCTGTCTTAGAGATGAGAATGCTAAATTAAAATCTAAGATAGAAGAATTAAATACTTGCAAACCTTCTACATCTACTGTTGAGCATATTTCCATTTGCACTAGATGTAAAGATATTAATGTAGAAGCTATTGATGATCACCTTGCTATGATTAAACAACAAAATGATCACATAGCTAAATTAACTGCTAAAATTAAAGAGCATGAACTTGAAAATGAAAAGTTTAAATTTGCTAGAAGCATGCTCTATAATGGTAGACGCCCTGGCATTAAGGATGGCATTGGTTTCCAACAGGGAAGCAATGTCAAGCTTCATGCCCCTAAAAGATAGTCTAATTTTGTTAAGGGTAAGGCTCCCATGGTTCAGGATAGTGAGGGCTATATCTTATATCCTCCTAACTATCCTGAACACAAGATTAGGAAGATTCACGCTAGGAAACCTCATACTATTTCTCACCATGCTTTTATGTATAAAAATGAGGCTTCTAGCTCTAGGCATACCACTCATGTTAAAATGCCTAGAAAGAAAATTCCTGCTGCATCAAATGAACATAACATTTCATTTAATACTTTTGATGCTTCATATGTGCTTACTAACAAATCAGGCAAAATAGTAGCCAAATATGTTGAGGGCAAACACAAGAGTCCAAAGACTTGTGTTTGGGTACCCAAAGTGCTTGTTTCTAACGTCAAAGGACCAAGACTGTTTGGGTACCTAGGAACAATGCCTAAAATTGTTTTGTAGGTTTATGCATCCGGTGGTTCAAGTTGGATAATCGATAGCGGGTGCACAAACCACATGACAAGGGAGAAAAGGATGTTCTCCTCCTATGAGAAAAACGAAGATCCCTAAAGAGCTATCACATTCGGAGATGGAAATCAAGGTTTGGTCAAAGGTTTGGGTAAAATTGCTATATCACCTGACCATTCTATTTCCAATGTTTTTCTTGTAGATTCTTTAGATTACAATTTGCTTACTGTTTCTCAATTATGTAAAATGGGCTACAACTGTATTTTTACTGATATAGGTGTTACTGTCTTTAGAAGAAGTGATGATTAAATAGCTTTTAAGGGAGTGCTAGAGGGTCAGCTATACTTAGTTGATTTTAATCAAGCTGAACTAAACACTTGCTTAATTGCTAAGACTAATATGGGTTGGCTCTGGCATCGCCGACTAGCCCATGTTGGAATGAAGAATCTTCACAAGCTCCTAAAGGGGAGCACATTTTAGGACTAACCAATGTTCGTTTTGAGAAAGACAGGGTTTGTAGCGCATGTCAAGCAGGAAAGCAAGTTGGCGCCCACCATCCACACAAGAACATAATGACGACTCACAGCCCGCTCGAGCTACTCCACATGGATCTATTCGGTCTGATAGCTTACATAAGCATCGGAGGGAGTAAGTAATGTCTAGTTATTGTGGATGATTATTCTCGCTTCACTTGGGTGTTCTTTTTGCATGAAAAATCACAAACCTAAGAGACCTTAAAAGTATTCTTAAGACGGGATCAAAACGAGTTCGGATTAAGGATAAAAAAGATAAGAAGCGATAATGGGACAGAGTTCAAGAATTCATAAATTGAAGGTTTTCTTGAGAAAGAGGGCATCAAGCATGAGTTCTCTTCTCCCTACACACCTCAACAAAATGGTGTAGTGGAGAGGAAGAATAGAACTCTACTGGACATGGCATGAACCATGCTTGATGAGTACAAGACTCCGGACCGGTTTTGGGCTAAGGCGATTAACACCGCCTGCTACTCCGTCAACCGGTTATATCTACACCGAATCCTCAAGAAGACATCATATGAACTCCTCACTGGTAAAATGCCCAATGTTTCATATTTTAGAGTCTTTGGGAGTAAATGCTTTATTCTTGTTAAAAGAGATAGAAAATCTAAATTTGCTCCTAAGGCTATAGAAGGCTTTTTACTTGGTTATGACTCAAACACAAGGGCATATAGAGTCTTCAACAAATCCACTGGATTGGTTGAGGTTTCTTGTGACATTGTGTTTGATGAGACTAATGGCTCCCAAGTGGAGCAAGTTTATCTTGATGAATTAGATGATGAAGAGGCTCCATGCATCGCGCTAAGAAACATGTCCATTGGGGATGTGTGTCCTAAGGAATCCGAAGAGCCCACACAAGCACAAGATCAGTCGTCATCTTCCAATCAAGCATCCCCACCAACTCAAGATGAGGAACAGGCTCGGGATGATGAGGATGAAAATCAAGAAGATGAGCCACCTCAAGAGGAAGACATGGATCAAGGGGGAGATGAAAATGATCAAGACAAGGAAGATGATCAAGAAACTTAGGGTCAAAGACCGCCACACCCAAGAGTCCACCAAGAAATTCAAAGAGATTTGTTTGTATGCCAAATTTATGTTGATGATATCATATTTGGGTCTACTAACAAATCAACTTGTGAAGAGTTTAGTAGGATCATGATTCAGAAATTCGAGATGTCGATGATGGGGGAGTTGAAGTATTTCCTAGGATTTTAAATCAAGCAACTCCAAGAGGGCACCTTCATCAGCCAAACAAAGTACATTCAAGACATACATAAGAAGATTGGGATGAAGGATGGCAAACCCATCAAGACACCCATGGGAACCAGTGGGCATCTCGACCTCGACATGGGAGGTAAATCCGTAGATCAAAAGGTATACCGGTCGATGATAGGATCTTTACTCTATTTATGTGCATCTTGACCAGATATTATGCTTTCTATATGCATGTGTGCAAGGTTCCAGGATGATCCTAAGGTTGTTCAACTTAGGGCCATGAAAAGAATCATGAGGTATTTAGTTTACACTCCTAAGTTTGGGCTTTAGTACCCCAAGGGATCCACTTTTGATTTAATAGGTTATTCCGATGCCGATTGGGCAGGGTGTAAAATTGATAAGAAGAGCACATCAGGGACTTGTCAGTTTCCGGGGAGATCCCTGGTGTCATGGACTTCAAAGAAACAAAACTCAGTAACTCTTTCCACTGCCGAAGCCGAGTACATTGCCGCAGACCATTGTTGTGCGCAATTACTTTGGATGAGGCAAACTATTAGGGACTATGGCTACAAATTGAGCAAAGTCCCTCTCCTATGTGATAATGAGAGTGCAATCTGCATGGCGGATAATCCCGTTGAACATAGCCGCACTATGCACATAGACATTCGGTATCACTTTCTAAGAGATCACCAACAAAGGGGGATATCGAAATAGCTTATGTAAACACCAAGAATCAATTAGCCGATATCTTTACCAAGCCATTAGATGAGAAAACATTTAGCAAACTTAGGAATGAGCTAAATATACTTGATTCTCGGAACTTTGATTGAAACATTGCACACATAGTTCATGCATATACCTTGATCATGTCTCTTTCATTTGGTACAAATGCATATTTCTTATTCTTCTTGTTCCAAGGCTAAGACTAATGTGCTTTCAAGTATATCTCTATGATTAGTCTTAGATTGAAAGGGCAATGGAGTATTCAGCAAAGGCAAGGCTCCCACTCCAAACTCTGACGGCATCATTTACCCATTGTCGTTACTCCGCAAACTCTCAATTGGTATAATCTTTCACTGATATGTTTTTTATCAATGTGGGAGGAAGTATAAAAGGGCTCTCAAGTTCTCTGTTTTTGGCAATTAATGCCAAAGGGGGAGAAAGTATTAAGCCAAAGCAAAAGGACCACACCACCATTTCAAAATTTTCAAAATGATTTTTTCAATTGGTGTATTTTTCAATTAGTATCTAATTTTCAATTGATATGTGAAAGTAAAATTTCAAATTGGCATCTTCAAAACTTCACATTTAGTAGGAAAAAATTTCAATTGGTATAATTTCACTTCATATCTATTTCAAAACCCTCTTGAAAGCTAAGGGGAGAATTTCTTCAGGGGGAGTTTTTATTTAGTCAAAGGAAAAGCATTTGAAATAGGGGGAGGAATTTCAAATCTTAAAAATGCTTCTTGAAATCACATTCTTATACCTTTGACTATTTGCAAAAGATTTTGAAAAGGTTTTCAAAAAGATTTGCAAAAACAAACATGTGGTGCAAATGTGGTCCAAAATGTTAAATAAAAAGAAAAGCAAACCATTCATTCTTAGTGATAATTTCAATTGGTTTAACTCCAAGTAATATATGCACATTCGTCATAAATGCAAACTAGTTACATTTCTGCACTTTATATTTGCTTTGGTTTGTGTTGGCATCAATCACCAAAAGGGGGGAGATTGAAAGGGAAATCGGGTTAACCATTTCCTATAACTAATTTTGGTGGTTGATGATGAACACAAACACGTGGACTAACTAGTTTTTCCAGATATCATATATTGCAGGTGCATAAGGTTCTACACAAACCAAGCAAGAAATCCGGTTAGGGACACAATAAAAAATGAAGCAAAGAACTTGAGTGTGCTGAAAAATGGCGCACCGGACTGTCCGGTGCACCCGGGCCGTACAACTCCGAACCAGCCACTCTCAGTAATTCCAGGGCGCGCTCCGCTATAATTCACCGGACTGTCCGATGTGACATCGGATTGTCTGCTGAGCCAGCAGAGCAACGGCTCCCTGCTCATCCAACGGTCGACTATGGAGATGTCAGAGCGGAACAGTGCTGCGCAGAAGTCAGAAGCACAGAAGTCAGAGGGCACCAGACTGTCCGGTGTAGCTAGAAGACAAACATCTCCAACGGTCAACTGCTCCGAACCCTAACGGTTGCGCTGGCGTGGCGCGCACCGAACAGTGCACAGTGATTGTCTGGTGGCGCACCGGTGCACCCATCATCAGCAGAAATTAGCCAATGGCTAGAAGTGGTTGGGAGGCTATAAATACCCCCCAACCACCTCATCCACTCCTATCCAAGCATTTATGAATTCTCATTCATTGCAAGAGCAAAAGTCCAACACTCCAAGACACAATCAAAGCAATCCATCCACTCAAGGCCCCAAAATCAACTCTAGTGCATTAGGGCTTGTGAGAGGATCACTTGTGTTCTTTGTTGCTCTTGTCGCTTGGTTTGGCCCTTTTCTTTTTCCCTTCTTATTCTTAAGAAACTTGTAATCGAAGCAAGAGACACCTAAGTGTGTGGTGGTCCTTGCAGGGTCTAAGTGACCCGTGAGATTAAGGAAAAGGCTCACTCGGTCTAAGTGACCGTTTGAGAGAGGGAAAGGGTTGAAATAGACCCGGTCTTTATGACCTCCTAAACGGGGACTAGGTTCTTTGGAACCGAACCTCGGTAAAACAAATCATCGTGTTCACTCACCTTGATTCTCGTTTGATTTGTTTTCCCTCTAACGTTTCCTTGCTAGTATTGACTTCAATTGGCTCCCATACATCATCCACATTCTTTGAGCAACTCTTAGCAAGAGAAATATTCTTTTGACTTGAATTTAATTCTAACTCTAACCCCGGCCTTTAGTGTGTGTTTAAGTTTGTAAATTTCAGGTTTCGCCTATTCACCCCCCCTCTAGGCGACTATCACGTAGCCAAACCAAAAGCACACATTCACGTGCTCCAGAAGATTCATCCATCCATCTCACAAGTCACATGGACTTGGGACGATGTCATCTCAGCATATAGCCTGTTTTGGTACATATCCAGTTTGTTGTTCAATTATGATAGATCAAAGACCACATTCACCAAAGGGCATTTGGTCTAGTGGTATGATTCTCGCTTAGGGTGCGAGAGGTCCCGAGTTCAATTCTTGGAATGCCCCCTTTTTTCTTTTTTCTTCCTTTTTGTCCTTTCGATCTGTATTTGGCGCCATCTCGCCTCCCAACTCCCACCAAAACCCTTGATTTCCTTTCCCCCCTTGCCTAGGACCAGGAGCAAGATCCATTCATCCATCCATCCCCGATTCCCCAACCCTAAGCAGCCATGGCCGCGTCGCCGCCCACGGGACGCTTCAAGTGTGGCCGCCCCAGCCACTGGTCCCACGACTGCCCCTCCTCCGCCTCCACCAACCCTCCTGCCGTCGCCGACGCGCCCACCAACCCTAGCCACCCCTCCGCCGCCTCCCGCTTCAACGCCAAGCCCAGCCCCCCGCGGCTACGGTGGATGGCGAGGACGGCAAGGGGAAGAAGAAGAAGGAGAGGGACACTATCACACCCGATTTAAGGGACAAAGCCGGGTGCATCTCATATATGCGCCAAAGAAGACAACACATATAATAACAGAGTGTATAGAGATAAATGTCATAATATCATCAGAGTACTTATTACATAGCGGAAGTCTTACAAAATAAATTATAAATATAAAACAAACTAAAGTCCATCCTTGGCGCCATAAATTCAACTAGGAGATGCCACCTAGATCAAGTCGAACTCTTCGTTGTGTGGCTCCTCTTGAACCACCTGTTCTTCTCCTGTGGGGGGTGTGAGACAGCAAGGGTGAGCTCACACATGTTCATCGTTCAACAAGTTGTGGGGAATAATGTGCATGAACTCACCAAAAGTGGGAGTTCATGTGATGTGTAAGGCTGATCAACAATAGGGGTTAAAGCTGAGCATTGATTTTAATAAGTTGGTCAAATTTTTATTAGCAGTTACTAAATATAAGTAAATACCAAACCATAATAAAAATAATAGAACAAAATTAATAAATAATCCCATGCAATGCATATGACAAATTGAATTTAGTTCCATAATTTAATCATGCGAGAGTCCTGAGCTACTCTTGACCGTGAGCTCGGCTAGTATACCAGTTTTACACTCTGCAGAGGTTGTACTATGTACCCACAAGTCATGTTACCCATCTACCAAGGGGTCATAAGTCCCATACACCGCTACCAAGGAAGCGAGGCAGGGTAACACTACGAGGCCTTTACAAAGTTTCACTAGCTTCTGAAAACCCGCTATAGTTTCTAGGAAGAGCAATTGCAAGAATCCCTCATCTGACCGCCATCGCAGCAAAATCAACCCGAGAACCTCCCTGCATGCCTACTCCCCTACTGCCCTTACCCCTTTCGGGTAAGGTAGTCTTCCACTAGCTTTCCTAATTAGTCAGCTAAGGGCGTCTCATTCCACCCTTGTGGTGGCACATTGAAGCGTCCCGATCCTTTGGGACTCAAATGTGACACAATTACTAGTCCCAGGAGGCTAGTAAACACATTCCTTACTTCAAATAGTACAGAGTTTAGATAATTGTTATTACAATATTGGGGTACAAGCTCGAGAGAGCCAAAATAGGAAGTGCAGTAGGAAAAGAAATACTAGCCCAAGCCACAGGCAGAACTGGGTGCAGACACAGCCCTCTCAATCAAGCATAGCAGAAAAGAAGTCTTTGGCTGCTGAAAAACATAAATAAATCTGGGTGAATACACTAGGTATTCCGCAAGCCCACCCCGCTCCCGTAGAGAGGAAGAGACCTATAATATACATGTTTTTATTTGGTGTAGTTGAAGTCACTCATCATTTTCTTAGAGAAAGGCACTTGCTGTAAGGTTTTTCCCATAGTCTTAAAAGTAACCAAAACTCAACCACCACTGAGCTTCCCGCTCCCGTGGCCTTAGTTTCTTTCTTAACACCCATTTAATCACACATTTCCCTTTTCATGAAACTCATAGAAAAATCTCTAATTGCCATGCCATACCAGACCCGTCCATACCAGTGGACACGGACTATTCGAATAGGTTTTCGACTCTGCGCAGAGGGGTACACTTTACCCACTAGCCCGGTTTTTGCGATCTCACCGTCGCGAGACCCGAATGCCGGATCTCTTTCCTTCCTCGTACGTCCTAACCTTAACGGTTATCCGGAAGGAGTCAGGCCACCACCATGTCCAAACCGGACAAAACTTTCCCCCTCCTTATCCTCCCGGTGCTCCCCAGCCTTCTTAACCCTGGGGTTGGACCGCACGAGTTCGGATTGAGTGACTGCCCACACAGTCTCAAGTGGTTGTACGACAAAGGAGTACAGGTAGTGAAAATGACAAGCCGGTCCTTATATGAGGGGACAATCCTTCTGCTCATGCCTAAACCAGCTGAGCCAACACCTTAGGCCCTCCCCTAAACCAGGGAGTCCCTGATCATCCCACTCCCAAGGTGATGAGGGTGAGTACCCTTCATCGCATAACTTTTCAAAAAGAGATTTTATTTGAAGAAACACATTTCCCTTCTTCTCAATCCATATTTCGTATCCAGAATGTATATGTTAATGCGGGCCATCTCTCACTCACAATGCAATATTCCCCCTGAATTCCCGGCCTATGCAGTGGTAGAGAGAATAGGTAATTTATGCATCAAGGGAAGGATGGACTTGCCTTCGTCGAAGCTTTCCTGGCACAAAAGATCTACTTCCGGGAGATCGGGCTCCGGCCCTTCTTCCGGGGCTACGGGTTCCGGGCCCTCGGTCCCCGCTTCTTCTAGTGAAAACAGTCAATAAAAAAATACATCAATCAGTGGTTTCACCATCATAGTGTGTCATTATTATTACATGTGACTCTAGAAAGTGTTTTGATGATTTTTGGTACATAAAATATTGAGAAAAACTAATTAGAGGAAAAAGGGCTGAAAAAAAGGAAAAGGAGTTTGGCGCTGGTGGGCCGGGGAGGGGGAATCTGGTCCAACCGGCGCAGGGGCGCGCGAGGGCGCTGGCCTATCAGTGGCCCAAGGCGGGGAGACGACGCGGGCGCAGGGGAAAACGTCGTCGCCGCGGGGCCCACGCGATAGAGAGAGCGGGAGGGGAAGACGACGCCAACGGTCGACGGCGTGGGGCGAACCGACCGTTTGAGGGGAGGAAAACCGGCCGGTGGTGGGCTCGACGGCGGTTTACCGCCGGTGGCCCGGTTCTCGGGCAACGGGCGGTTGCCCTAGCTTGGTGAGGGTCTGGCGGACCTGGGGGTGGGCTCAATTTGGCTAGAGGGGGCAGGGAGGGGGGTTGTCCGCGGGGAGGTGGCGGAGCTGCGTGGCGGGGTTGCCGTCGGTGAGCTTTGGGCGAGGAATCGGGGTGGGTGAGTGGTGTACTGCGTTCGTGGCGGTGTGGCGAAGCTAGGAGGCTTAAGCAATCGCTTGATGGACCAACAGAGGGGCAGGGAGAAGAGAGGGAAGGGCTCACCGGGGAGGAAGACGACGATGGTTCTTCCACGAATTGAGCTCGGACGAGGGAGGAGAGGGGTGGCTGAGGCCGGTGCGGGGAAGGAGGAGCTCGGGGCGGCCCTTTTATAGGCGCCCGAGGGAAGGGGAGCGGTGGAGCTCCATGGTGCCGGTGAGGTGCACCGTACCGGAGTTAATGCCGCACAACGGCGATGACGAGACCGCACGGTGGCGGTGCCGTGCAAGGACGCGGCCGCTGCGGTGAGGACGGGGCGGTGCCCAACTTCCCTATGCGGCGAGAAGACGGAGGAGGGGACGGAGGTGATGGCCGGAGGTGACCGTGATGGGCCGTACGTGGGGAGGGGGAAGAAGGACGACGAACTGGCTGACAGCTGGGGCCGGTCTGCCAGTGGGAGTGAGCGTGCGAGAGAGAGGGCGGCTGGCGGGTGGGGTCGGTTCGTCAGCGAGGGAGAGAAAGAGAGCGCAGGGCGGGCTGGCGCGCACACGGGAGCAGGCCGGAAATGGGCCGAGGGGAGGGAGTCGCGGGCGCGAGGGGGGGGACGCGGCCGCGGCATGGGCTGGATTCAGCCCAGCTAGGGGAGAGGGTTTCTCTTTTTCTTTTTATTTTCTAATTCCTTTATCCATTTTTATATCTTTTTCTTTTGAACAATTAATTTTAATAGATAATCTTAGGTGCTGAAAAATAAAATCTAAGTGAGGTGCTTGTGATCAAACAAAGTGTATGCATATGATGAAAGAAAATCTAAGGGAGTTCTTGGAATTAGAGGATGAAAAAGGGGAGAGGAGTAGTTTAGGGTTTCAAACCTAGGTTAGGATTTTGGGATGTTACAAACCTACCCCCACTTAAAGGAATCTAGCCCTCGAGATTCAGACGGGGCTTGAGAAAAGGTAAGGGTATTCCTTCCTCAGAGAGTCCTCACTTTCCCAGGTGGCTTCCTCTTCTCCATCTCTGCTCCACTGAACCTTACAGAGTTTCACTTCTGAGTTGCGGGTCCTTCTGACTGCTGAATCGAGAATCTTCACTAGCTTTTCCCGGTACCGGAGATCCTTTTGAATCTGAATTGCATCTGCCTCGATGTGGTTTTCTGGTACCTTTAAGCATTTGCAGAGTTGAGACACATGGAACACGTTGTGAATATCTGACATGGATTCTGGTAGCTCAAGACGGTATGCTGCGGGTCCTATTCGGACAATGACGGGGTAGGGACCAACGAAACGTGGTGCTAGCTTTCCTTTCATTTGGAACCTTTTGACCCCACGCATCGGGGAGACCTTGAGATAAACAAAATCTCCTTTCTCAAATCTGAGTTCCCTTCGTCTATTGTCTGTGTAACTCTTCTGTCGACTCTGAGCTTCAAGTAACCTCCTGCGGATCAAGGCAACTTTCTCTTCGGCTTCTTTAACAAAGTCGGGTCCTTCTAGTGTTCTTTCCCCTACATTGGACCACATTAGGAGAGTTTGGCATTTTCTTCTGTACAGTGCTTCGAACGGTGACATTTTGATGTTGGCCTGATGGCTGTTGTTGTACGAGAATTCAGCGTACGGCAAACTGGACTCCCAATCCCTGTCGAATGTTAGCACACAGGCTCTTAGCAAATCTTCGAGGATCTTGTTGACTCTTTCTATTTGACCATCTGACTGGGGGTGGTAAGCGGTGCTGAAATCTAGCTTGGTGCCCATGGCTTGCTGGAGGCCCTTCCAAAATTTTGAAGTGAACTGTGTTCCTCTATCTGATACTATCTTCCGCGGAATGCCATGGAGCCTGACTATCTCTTTAAGGTATATTCGGGCAAGGGCGGCTCCTCCAAAAGTGGTCTTTACTGGAACGAAGTGGGCCACCTTGGTGAGACGATCGATTATTACCCATATGGAATCATTTCTTTTCTGTGTTCGGGGCAGTCCGGTCACGAAATCCATGCCTATTTCTTCCCACTTCCATTCGGGTACTGGGAGGGGTTGAAGTAGGCCTGCAGGCTTCTGATGTTCGGCCTTTGTTCGCTGACAGGTGTCACACCGGGCCACATACTGTGCTATTTCCTTCTTCATCCCTTTCCACCAGTATCTGGTTTTGAGGTCTAGGTACATCTTGGTGGTCCCTGGGTGGATGGAGTAAGCTGAGTTGTGGGCTTCATTGAGCAGGGCTTCCCGTGCCTCTCCCACTGGTACACACAGGCGGTTCTTGAACCAGAGGACTCCTTGCTCATCTATCCTAAGGTCCGGAAGTTGCTCCTTGCGAGCTCTTTCCATAAGTCTGGTTGTCTCTGCGTCCAGGTGTTGAGCCTTGCATATGAGATCTTCTAGATTGGGCTTGACTTCCAGGCTACCGTTGTCTCCCAGACATGCATTTAGCTGAGCTGATTCTTTCTTCCAATCTTCTAAAAAGTTGGTCCCTTTAATCCCGAAAGGTTTTCGGTTGAGGGCGTCTGTTACCACGTTGGCCTTCCCAGGGTGGTAGTGGATTTCGAGGTCATAATCCTTGATCAATTCAAGCCATCTTCTTTGATGGAGGTTGAGGTCCGGTTGCGTGAAGATGTACTTCAGACTCTTGTGATCAGTCAAGATGTGGCATTTGTTCCCGATCAGATAATGCCTCCATATCTTTAGGGCGTGCACGATGGCTGCCAATTCCAAGTCGTGGGTAGGGTAGTTCTGCTCGTGTGGCTTGAGTAGGCGGGATGCATAGGCAATAACTTTCTCATTTTGCATCAAGACACACCCTAAGCCTTGCCTTGAAGCATCACAGAAGATGACGAAATCCTGGTGTATATCTGGCAGTGTCAAAACTGGCGCAGTTGTAAGCTTTTCCTTGATGATCTGGAAACTTTCCTCACATTTGGGAGTCCACACAATCTTATTGTCCTTTTTGAGAAGTTCGGTCATAGGTTTTGCTATGCTGGAGAACCCCTTGATAAAGCGGCTGTAGTACCCTGCCATTCCCAGAAAGCTTCGTACTTCACTGACGTTGGATGGCTGCTTCCATTTTGAAACGGCTTCTACCTTGGATGGGTCTACTTCTATCCCTTCTGCAGTCAAGATATGCCCCAGGAAAGCTATCTTTTCTAACCAGAACTCACACTTGCTGAGCTTAGCATAAAGTTGATGTGCCCTGAGTCTTCCGAGAACGATTCGGAGGGTGACACTCATGGTCCTTACGATTCTTGGAATAAATAAGGATGTCGTCTATGAAGACTACGAAAAACTTGTCCAATTCTTCCATAAATACCTTATTCATGAGGTTCATGAAAAAGGCGGGTGTGTTTGTTAGCCCAAATGGCATCACTGTGAATTCATATTGTTCGTACCGGGGTGACGAATGCAGTCTTCTGAATGTCTGCTTCCTTGATTCTCAGTTGGTGATATCCTGACCTGAGGTCTATCTTGGAGAAATATTTGGCTCCTTGCAGCTGGTCGAAGAGGTCGTCGATCCGAGGGAGTGGGTACTTGAAAGGGAAATGTGCCCTTGGGCCATTTCTAAGTATTTTGGTGATTGAGTGCCAACACAAGTGCTTAAATGTGAGTTTATGCCCATGGATGAACAAAGTGCAAATCATGAGTAAAGGTATGTTTCTAAGCTTTAGTACATTCGTTTTGTGTACTAATGTATTTGTCTAAGTGTTAGAAAACAGGAGAAAACGAGTCAGAGAAGAGTTGGCTGTGTACAGCCAAAAGGCTGTTTCGGTCTGGGGCACCGGATTGTCCGGTGGTGCACCGGACAGTGTCCGGTGCGCCAGGATGCCTCGGGCGAAGAAGCCGCTCTCGGGAATTCGCCGACGGCGTACGGCTAAAATTCACCGGACTGTCCGGTGTGCACCGGACTGTCCGGTGAGCCAACGGTCGGCTGGGCCAACGGTCGGCCGCGCGATCTGCGCGGGACATGTGGCCGAGCCAACGGTCGGAAGGGGGCACCGGACTGTCCGGTGTGCACCGGACATGTCCGGTGCGCCAACGGCTCCCAGATCTGCAACGGTCGGCTGCGCTGTTTAAGGAAGGAAATCGGGCACCGGACAGTGTCCGGTGTGCACCGGACTGTCCGGTGCACCCGACGACAGAAGGCAAGAATGGCCTTCCAGATTTGCTCTCAACGGCTCCTAGCTGCCTTGGGGCTATAAAAGGGACCCCTAGGCGCATGGAGGAGAACACCAAGCAACCTTAGAGCATTCTTGATCATCCACACTCAGTCTTTGCGCATTCCTTTGTCATTCTCAGTGATTCGAGCTCTGTTCTAGTGAGAACTTTGAGATAGTCTTTTGAGCTCGATTCTTGGCCGTGTGTGTGCGCATTTTGTTGTGGATTTGTGTGTGTTGCTTCCCTCCCTTACTCCGTACTTCTTTGTGAAATTCAATTGTAAGGGCGAGAGACTCCAAGTTGTGGAGATTCCTCGCAAACGGGAAAAGATCAAAGTAAAGAAGAACACCGTGGTATTCAAGTTGATCATTGGATCACTTGAGAGGAGTTGAGTGCAACTCTCGTCCGTTGGGACGCCACAACGTGGAGTAGGCAAGTTTTGTACTTGGCCGAACCACGGGATAACCACCGTGCCATCTCTGTGTTTGATTTCTTGTGGTTATTGTGTTTTGACTCCTCTCTAGCCACTTGGCAATTATTGTGCTAACGATTAACCAAGTTTTTGTGGCTTAAGTTTTCAAGTTTCACAGGATCACCTATTCACCCCCCCCCCCTCTAGGTGCTCTCAATTGGTATCAAAGCCGTTCTCTTCAAGGAGGGACTAATCGCCCGAAGAGATGGATCCTAAGGGAAAGGGGATGGTGGTCGACAACAACGAGAAGGAGTCTATCTTCAACGAGCCGAAGAATGACAAGTCTACCGACTTGGGCTCAAGCCACAAGCGCAAAGATGGGAAGAAGAAGAAGACAAGGCGCATCAAGGAGATCGTCTACTACGACAGCGACGAATCCTCTTCTTCCCAAAGGGACGACGACAACGACTACAGGAAGACGGTCAATTCGAACTTTTCATTTGATTATTCTCGTATTCCACATAGTTCGAATTCGCATTTGCTTTCCATTCCTCTTGGCAAACCTCCACACTTTGATGGGGAGGACTACGGATTTTGGAGTCACAAAATGCGTAGTCATTTATTCTCTCTCCATCCAAGCATATGGGAGATTGTAGAGAATGGAATGAAATTTGATAGCTCGGATAGCCCTATGTTTATTAATGAACAGATTCATAAAAATGCACAAGCTACTACTGTGTTGCTAGCCTCTTTGTGCAGGGACGAGTACAACAAGGTGAGCGGCTTGGACAACGCCAAGCAGAA
>NW_023367172.1:0-47658 GCF_902167145.1 Zea mays
TCGGTCGATGATCAATGGCCATACAACCCCCATTTTGTCGGAAAATAGCCATGAACGACATTTTCAATAATACCGAAGGCTAACACCCTACGGATTTTTGACCAAGAAATGGTCTCACCAGAAATCCAAGAATGTGATCTACGACAAGGAAACATAAGTGGGGTGAGGTGTATGAGCCTCTGGTCAACTATCAATGGCCACACAACCCCCATTTTGCCGAAAATAGCCATGAACGACCATTTTCATAATACCGAAGGCTAACACCTACGGATTTTTGACCAAGAAATGGTCTCCACCAGAAATCCAAGAATGTGATCTATGGCAAGGAAACATATGTGGGGTGAGGTGTATGAGCCTCTAGTCGATGATCAATGGCCACACAACCCCCATTTTTGTCGAAAATAGCCATTAATGACCATTTTCAAAAATACCGAAGGCTAACACGTACAGATTTTTGACCAAGAAATGGTCTCCACCAGAAATCCAAGAATGTGATCTATGGCAAGGAAACATATGTGGGCTGAGGTGTATGAGCGTCTGGTCGATGATCAGTGGCCACACAACCCCCATTTTTGTCGAAAATAGCCATGAACGACCATTTTCAATAATATCGAAGGCTAACACCTACGGATTTTTGACCAAGAAATGGTCTCCACCAGAAATCCAAGAATGTGATCTACGACAAGGAAACATATGTGGGGTGAGGTGTATGAGCCTCTGGTCGACGATCAATGGCCACACAACCCCCATTTTTTATGAAAATAGCCATGAATGACCATTTTCAATAATACCGAAGGCTAACACGTACGAGTTTTTAACCAAGAAATGGTTTCCACCAGAAATCCAAGAATGTGATCTATGGCAAGGAAACATATGTGGGCTGAGGTGTATGAGCCTCTGGTCGATGATCAATGGCCACACAACCCTAATTTTGTCGAAAATAGCCATGAACGACCATTTTCAATAATACTAGAGGCTAACACCTACGGATTTTAGACCAAGAAATGGTCTCCACCAGAAATCCAAGAATGTGATCTATGGCAAGGAAACATATGTGGGGTGAGGTGTATGAGCGTCTGGTCGATGATCAATGGCCACACAACCCCCATTTTTGTCGAAAATAGCCATGAACGACCATTTTCAATAATACCGAAGGCTAACACCTACGGATTTTTGACCAAGAAATGGTCTCCACCAGAAATCCAAGAATGTGATCTATGGCAAGGAAACATATGTGGGGAGAGGTGTATGAGCCTCTGGTCGATGATCAATGGCCACACAACCCCCATTTTTGTCGAAAATAGCCATGATCGACCATTTTCAATAATATCGAAGGCTAACACCTACGGATTTTAGACCAAGAAATGGTCTCCACCAGAAATCCAAGAATGTGATCTATGGCAAGGAAACATATGTGGGGTGAGGTGTATGAGCGTCTGGTCGATGATCAATGGCCACACAACCCCCATTTTTGTCGAAAATAGCCATGAACGACCATTTTCAATAATACCGAAGGCTAACACCTACGGATTTTTGACCAAGAAATGGTCTCCACCAGAAATCCAAGAATGTGATCTATGGCAAGGAAACATATGTGGGGTGAGGTGTATGAGCCTCTGGTCGATGATCATTGGCCACACAACCCCCATTTTTGTCGAAAATAGCCATGAACGACCATTTTCAATAATATCGAAGGCTAACACCTACGAATTTTTGACCAAGAAATGGTCTCCACCAGAAATCCAAGAATGTGATCTATGGCAAGGAAACATATGGGGTGAGGTGTATGAGCCTCTGGTCGATGATCATTGGCCACACAACCCCATTTTTGTCGAAAATAGCCATGAACGACCATTTTCAATAATATCGAAGGCTAACACCTACGAATTTTTGACCAACAAATGGTCTCCACCAGAAATCCAAGAATGTGATCTACGACAAGGAAACATATGTGGGGTGAGGTGTATGAGCCTCTGGTCGACGATCAATGGCCACACAACCCCCATTTTGCCGAAAATAGCCATGAATGACCATTTTCAATAATATCGAAGGCTAACACCTACGGATTTTTGACCAAGAAATGGTCTCCACCAGAAATCCAAGAATGTGATCTACGACAAGGAAACATATGTGGGGTGAGGTGTATGAGCCTCTGGTCGACGATCAATGGCCACACAACCCCCATTTTGCCGAAAATAGCCATGAATGACCATGTTCAATAATACCGAAGGCTAACACGTACGAGTTTTTAACCAAGAAATGGTTTCCACCAAAATCCAAGAATGTAATCTATGGCAAGGAAACATATGTGGGGTGAGGTGTATGAGCCTCTAGTCGATGATAAATGGCCACACAACCCCCATTTTTTATGAAAATGGCCATGAGCGACCTTGAAAATAGCCATGAGCGACCATTTTCAATAATACTAGAGGCTAACACCTACGGATTTTGGACCAAGAAAAGGTCTCCACCAGAAATCCAAGAATGTGATCTATGGCGAGGAAACATATGTGGGGTGAGGTGTATGAGCGTCTGGTCGATGATCAATGGCCACACAACCCCCATTTTTGTCGAAAATAGCCATGAACGACCATTTTCAATAATACCGAAGGCTAACACCTACGGATTTTTGACCAAGAAATGGTCTCCACCAGAAATCCAAGAATGTGATCTATGGCAAGGAAACATATGTGGGGTGAGGTGTATGAGCCTCTAGTCGATGATCAATGGCCACACAACCCCCATTTTGTCGAAAATAGCCATGAATGACCATTTTCAAAAATACCAAAGGCTAACACGTACGGATTTTTGACCAAGAAATGGTCTCCACCAGAAATCCAAGAATGTGATCTATGGCAAGGAACATATGTGGGGTGAGGTGTACGAGCCTCTTGTCGATGATCAATGGCCAACAACCCCCATTTTGTCGAAAATAGCCATGAATGACCATTTTCAATAATACCGAAGGCTAACACGTACGAGTTTTAACCAAGAAATGGTTTCCACCAGAAATCCAAGAATGTAATCTATGGCAAGGAAACATATGTGGGGTGAGGTGTATGAGCCTCTGGTCGATGATCAATGGCCACACAGCCCCCATTTTTTATGAAAATAGCCATGAGCGACCATTTTCAATAATACTAGAGGCTAAGACCTACGGATTTTTAACCAAGAAATGGTCTCCACCAGAATCCAAGAATGTGATCTACGACAAGGAAACATATGTGGGGTGAGGTGTATGAGCGCGTCTGGTCGACGATCAATGGCCACACAACCCCCATTTTTGTCGAAAATAGCCATGAACGACCATTTTCAATAATACCAAAGGCTAACACCTACGGATTTTTGACCAAGAAATGGTCGAGGTGAGGTTTACGAGCCTCTGGTCGATGATCAATGGCCACACAACCCCCATTTTTTATGAAAATAGCCATGAGCGACCTTGAAAATAGCCATGAGCGACCATTTTCAATAATACTAGAGGCTAACACCTACGGATTTTAGACCAAGAAATGGTTTCCACCAGAAATCCAAGAATGTGATCTATGGCAAGGAAACATATGTGGGGTGAGGTGTATGAGCCTCTGGTCGACGATCAATGGCCACACAACCCCCATTTTGCCGAAAATAGCCATGAATGACCATTTTCAATAATACCGAAGGCTAACACCTACGGATTTTTGACCAAGAAATGGTCTCCACCAGAAATCCAAGAATGTGATCTATGGCAAGGAAACATATGGGGTGAGGTGTATGAGCCTCTGGTCGACGATCAATGGCCACACAACCCTAATTTTTGTCGAAAATAGCCATGAACGACCATTTTCAATGACACTGAAGGCTAACACCTACGGATTTTTGACCAAGAAATGGTCTCCACCATAAATCCAAGAATGTGATCTATGGCAAGGAAACATATGTGTAGTGAGGTGTATGAGCCTCTGGTCGAAGATCAATGGCCACACAACCCCATTTTTGTCGAAAATAGCCATGAATGACCATTTTCAAAATACCAAAGGCTAACACATTCGGATTTTTGCCCAAGAAATGGTCTCCACCAGAAATCCAAGAATGTGATCTTTGGCAAGGAAACATATGTGGGGTGAGGTGTACGAGCCTCTGGTCGATGATCAATTGCCACAGAACCCCCATTTTGCCGAAAATAGCCATGAACGACCATTTTCAATAATACCGAAGGCTAACACCTACGGATTTTGACCAAGAAATGGTCTCCACCATAAATCCAAGAATGTGATCTATGGCAAGGAAACATATGTGGGGTGAGGTGTATGAGCGTCTGGTCGACGATCAATGGCCACACAACCCCCATTTTGTCGAAAATAGCCATGAACGACCATTTTCAATAATACCGAAGGCTAACACCTACGGATTTTTGACCAAGAAATGGTCTCCACCATAAATCCAAGAATGTGATTATGGCAAGGAAACATATGTGGGGTGAGGTGTATGAGTCTGGTCGATGATCAATGGCCACACAACCCCCATTTTGTCGAAAATAGCCATGAACGACATTTTCAATAATACGAAGGCTAACACTACGATTTTTGACCAAGAAATGGTTCCACCAGAAATCCAAGAATGTAATCTATGGCAAGGAAACATATGTGGGGTGAGGTTTATGAGCCTGGTCGATGATCAATGGCCACACAACCCCATTTTTTATGAAAATAGCCATGAGCGATGAAATAGCCATGAGCGACCATTTTCAATAATACTAGAGGCTAACACTACGGATTTTGACCAAGAAATGGTCTCCACCAGAAATCCAAGAATGTGATCTATGGCAAGGAAACATATGTGGGGTGAGGTGTAGAGCTCTAGTCGATGATAATGCCACAGAACCCCATTTTGCCGAAAATAGCCATGAACGACCATTTTCAATAATACCGAAGGCTAACACCTACGGATTTTGACCAAGAAATGGTCTCCACCAGAAATCCAAGAATGTGATCTATGGCAAGGAAACATATGTGGGGTGAGGTGTATGAGCTCTGGTCGATGATTAATGGCCACACAACCCCCATTTTTGTCGAAAATAGCCATGAACGACCATTTTCAATAATATCGAAGGCTAACTGGGGGTTGTGTGGCCATTGATCGTCGACCAGAGGCTCATACACCTCACCCCACATATGTTTCCTTGTCGTAGATCACATTCTTGGATTTCTGGTGGAGACCATTTCTTGGTCAAAAATCCGTAGGTGTTAGCCTTCGATATTATTGAAAATGGTCGATCATGGCTATTTTCGACAAAAATGGGGGTTGTGTGGCCATTGATCATCGACCAGAGGCTCATACACCTCACCCCACATATGTTTCCTTGCCATAGATCACATTCTTGGATTTCTGGTGGAGACCATTTCTTGGTCAAAAATCCGTAGGTGTTAGCCTTCGGTATTATTGAAAATGGTCGTTCATGGCTATTTTCGACAAAAATGGGGGTTGTGTGGCCATTGATCATCGACCAGACGCTCATACACCTCACCCCACATATGTTTCCTTGCCATAGATCACATTCTTGGATTTCTGGTGGAGACCATTTCTTGGTCTAAAATCCGTAGGTGTTAGCCTCTAGTATTATTGAAAATGGTCGTTCATGGCTATTTTCGACAAAAATTAGGGTTGTGTGGCCATTGATCATCGACCAGAGGCTCATACACCTCACCCCACATATGTTTCCTTGCCATAGATCACATTCTTGGATTTCTGGTGGAAACCATTTCTTGGTTAAAAACTCGTACGTGTTAGCCTTCGGTATTATTGAAAATGGTCATTCATGGCTATTTTCGGCAAAATGGGGGTTGTGTGGCCATTGATCGTCGACCAGAGGCTCATACACCTCACCCCACATATGTTTCCTTGTCGTAGATCACATTCTTGGATTTCTGGTGGAGACCATTTCTTGGTCAAAAATCCGTAGGTGTTAGCCTTCGATATTATTGAAAATGGTCGTTCATGGCTATTTTCGACAAAAATGGGGGTTGTGTGGCCATTGATCATCGACCAGACGCTCATACACCTCACCCCACATATGTTTCCTTGCCATAGATCACATTCTTGGATTTCTGGTGGAGACCATTTCTTGGTCAAAAATCTGTACGTGTTAGCCTTTGGTATTTTTGAAAATGGTCATTAATGGCTATTTTCGACAAAAATGGGGGTTGTGTGGCCATTGATCATCGACTAGAGGCTCATACACCTCACCCCACATATGTTTCCTTGCCATAGATCACATTCTTGGATTTCTGGTGGAGACCATTTCTTGGTCAAAAATCCGTAGGTGTTAGCCTTCGGTATTATTGAAAATGGTCGTTCATGGCTATTTTCGGCAAAATGGGGGTTGTGTGGCCATTGATCGTCGACCAGAGGCTCATACACCTCACCCCACATATGTTTCCTTGTCGTAGATCACATTCTTGGATTTCTGGTGGAGACCATTTCTTGGTAAAAAATCCGTAGGTGTTAGCCTTCGGTATTATTGAAAATGGTCGTTCATGGCTATTTTCGACAAAAATGGGGGTTGTGTGGCCATTGATCATCGACCAGACGCTCATACACCTCACCCCACATATGTTTCCTTGCCATAGATCGCATTCTTGGATTTCTGGTGGAGACCATTTCTTGGTCAAAAATCCGTACGTGTTACCCTTCGGTATGATTGAAAATGGAGGTTGTGTGACCATTGATCATCGACCAGAGGCTCATACACCTCACCCCACATATGTTTCCTTGTCGTAGATCACATTCTTGGATTTCTGGTGGAGACCATTTCTTGGTCAAAAATCCGTAGGTGTTAGCCTTCGATATTATTGAAAATAGTCGTTCATGGCTATTTTCGACAAAAATGGGGGTTGTGTGGCCATTGATCATCGACCAGAGGCTCATACACCTCACCCCACATATGTTTCCTTGCCATAGATCACATTCTTGGATTTCTGGTGGAGACCATTTCTTGGTCAAAAATCCGTAGGTGTTAGCCTTCGGTATTATTGAAAATGGTCGTTCATGGCTATTTTCGACAAAAATGGGGGTTGTGTGGCCATTGATCATCGACCAGACGCTCATACACCTCACTACACATATGTTTCCTTGCCATAGATCACATTCTTGGATTTATGGTGGAGACCATTTCTTGGTCAAAAATCCGTAGGTGTTAGCCTTCGGTATTATTGAAAATGGTCGTTCATGGCTATTTTCGACAAAATGGGGGTTGTGTGGCAATTGATCATCGACCAGAGGCTCATACCTCACCCCACATATGGTTCCTTGCCATAGATCACATTCTTGGATTTCTGGTGGAGACCATTTCTTGGGCAAAAATCCGAATGTGTTAGCCTTTGGTATTTTTGAAAATGGTCATTCATGGCTATTTTCGACAAAAATGGGGGTTGTGTGGCCATTGATCTTCGACCAGAGGCTCATACACCTCACTACACATATGTTTCCTTGCCATAGATCACATTCTTGGATTTATGGTGGAGACCATTTCTTGGTCAAAAATCCGTAGGTGTTAGCCTTCAGTGTCATTGAAAATGGTCGTTCATGGCTATTTTCGACAAAAATTAGGGTTGTGTGGCCATTGATCGTCGACCAGAGGCTCATACACCTCACCCCACATATGTTTCCTTGCCATAGATCACATTCTTGGATTTCTGGTGGAGACCATTTCTTGGTCAAAAATCCGTAGGTGTTAGCCTTCGGTATTATTGAAAATGGTCATTCATGGCTATTTTCGGCAAAATGGGGGTTGTGTGGCCATTGATCGTCGACCAGAGGCTCATACACCTCACCCCACATATGTTTGCTTGCCATAGATCACATTCTTGGATTTCTGGTGGAAACCATTTCTTGGTCTAAAATCCGTAGGTGTTAGCCTCTAGTATTATTGAAAATGGTCGCTCATGGCTATTTTCAAGGTCGCTCATGGCTATTTTCATAAAAAATGGGGGTTGTGTGGCCATTGATCATCGACCAGAGGCTCGTAAACCTCACCCCGACCATTTCTTGGTCAAAAATCCGTAGGTGTTAGCCTTTGGTATTATTGAAAATGGTCGTTCATGGCTATTTTCGACAAAAATGGGGGTTGTGTGGCCATTGATCGTCGACCAGACGCTCATACACCTCACCCCACATATGTTTCCTTGTCGTAGATCACATTCTTGGATTTCTGGTGGAGACCATTTCTTGGTTAAAAATCTGTAGGTCTTAGCCTCTAGTATTATTGAAAATGGTCGCTCATGGCTATTTTCATAAAAAATGGGGGCTGTGTGGCCATTGATCATCGACCAGAGGCTCATACACCTCACCACACTTATGTTTCCTTGCCATAGATTACATTCTTGGATTTCTGGTGGAAACCATTTCTTGGTTAAAAACTCGTACGTGTTAGCCTTCGGTATTATTGAAAATGGTCATTCATGGCTATTTTCGACAAAAATGGGGTTGTGTGTCCATTGATCATCGACCAGAGGCTCATACACCTCACCCCACATATGTTTCCTTGCCATAGATCACATTCTTGGATTTCTGGTGGAGACCATTTCTTGGTCAAAAATCCGTACGTGTTAGCCTTTGGTATTTTTGAAAATGGTCATTCATGGCTATTTTCGACAAAAATGGGGGTTGTGTGGCCATTGATCATCGACTAGAGGCTCATACACCTCACCCCACATATGTTTCCTTGCCATAGATCACATTCTTGGATTTCTGGTGGAGACCATTTCTTGGTCAAAAATCCGTAGGTGTTAGCCTTCGGTATTATTGAAAATGGTCGTTCATGGCTATTTTCGACAAAAATGGGGGTTGTGTGGCCATTGATCATCGACCAGACGCTCATACACCTCACCCCACATATGTTTCCTTGCCATAGATCACATTCTTGGATTTCTGGTGGAGACCTTTTCTTGGTCCAAAATCCGTAGGTGTTAGCCTCTAGTATTATTGAAAATGGTCGCTCATGGCTATTTTCAAGGTCGCTCATGGCTATTTTCATAAAAAATGGGGGTTGTGTGGCCATTTATCATCGACTAGAGGCTCATACACCTCACCCCACATATGTTTCCTTGCCATAGATTACATTCTTGGATTTCTGGTGGAAACCATTTCTTGGTTAAAAACTCGTACGTGTTAGCCTTCGGTATTATTGAAAATGGTCATTCATGGCTATTTTCGGCAAAATGGGGGTTGTGTGGCCATTGATCGTCGACCAGAGGCTCATACACCTCACCCCACATATGTTTCCTTGTCGTAGATCACATTCTTGGATTTCTGGTGGAGACCATTTCTTGGTCAAAAATCCGTAGGTGTTAGCCTTCGATATTATTGAAAATGGTCATTCATGGCTATTTTCGGCAAAATGGGGGTTGTGTGGCCATTGATCGTCGACCAGAGGCTCATACACCTCACCCCACATATGTTTCCTTGTCGTAGATCACATTCTTGGATTTCTGGTGGAGACCATTTCTTGGTCAAAAATCCGTAGGTGTTAGCCTTCGATATTATTGAAAATGGTCGTTCATGGCTATTTTCGACAAAAATGGGGGTTGTGTGGCCAATGATCATCGACCAGAGGCTCATACACCTCACCCCACATATGTTTCCTTGCCATAGATCACATTCTTGGATTTCTGGTGGAGACCATTTCTTGGTCAAAAATCCGTAGGTGTTAGCCTTCGGTATTATTGAAAATGGTCGTTCATGGCTATTTTCGACAAAAATGGGGGTTGTGTGGCCATTGATCATCGACCAGACGCTCATACACCTCACCCCACATATTTTTCCTTGCCATAGATCACATTCTTGGATTTCTGGTGGAGACCATTTCTTGGTCTAAAATCCGTAGGTGTTAGCCTCTAGTATTATTGAAAATGGTCGCTCATGGCTATTTTCAAGGTCGTTCATGGCTATTTTCATAAAAAATGGGGGTTGTGTGGCCATTTATCATCGACTAGAGGCTCAGAAACCTCACCCCACATATGTTTCCTTGCCATAGATCACATTCTTGGATTTCTGGTGGAGACCATTTCTTGGTCAAAAATCCGTAGGTGTTAGCCTTCGGTATTATTGTAAATGATCGTTCATGGCTATTTTCGACAAAAATGGGGGTTGTGTGGCCATTGATCATCGACCAGAGGCTCGTCCACCTCACCCCCCATATGTTTCCTTGCAATAGATCACATTCTAGGATTTCTGGTGGAGACCATTTCTTGGTCTAAAATCCGTAGGTGTTAGCCTCTAGTATTATTGAAAATGGTCGCTCATGGCTATTTTCAAGGTCGCTCATGGCTATTTTCATAAAAAATGGGGGTTGTGTGGCCATTTATCATCGACTAGAGGCTCATAGACCTCACCCCACATATGTTTCCTTGCCATAGATTACATTCTTGGATTTCTGGTGGAAACCATTTCTTGGTTAAAAACTCGTACGTGTTAGCCTTCGGTATTATTGAAAATGGTCATTCATGGCTATTTTCGGCAAAATGGGGGTTGTGTGGCCATTGATCGTCGACCAGAGGCTCATACACCTCACCCCACATATGTTTCCTTGTCGTAGATCACATTCTTGGATTTCTGGTGGAGACCATTTCTTGGTCAAAAATCCGTAGGTGTTAGCCTTCGGTATTATTGAAAATGGTCGTTCATGGCTATTTTCGACAAAATGGGGGTTGTGTGGCCATTGATCATCGACCAGAGGCTCGTACACCTCACCCCACATATGTCTCCTTGCCATAGATCACATTCTTGGATTTCTGGTGGAGACCATTTCTTGGTCAAAAATCCGTAGGTGTTAGCCTTCGATATTATTGAAAATGGTCGTTCATGGCTATTTTCGACAAAATTGGGGGTTGTGTGGCCATTGATCATCGACCAGAGGCTCATACACCTCACCCCACATATGTTTCCTTGCCATAGATCACATTCTTGGATTTCTGGTGGAGACCATTTCTTGGTCAAAAATCCGTAGGTCTTAGCCTCTAATATTATTGAAAATGGTCGCTCATGGCTATTTTCATAAAAAATGGGGGTTGTGTGGCCATTTATCATCGACTAGAGGCTCATAAATCTCACCCCACATATGTTTCCTTGCCATAGATCACATTCTTGGATTTCTGGTGGAGACCATTTCTTGGTCAAAAATCCATAGGTGTTAGCCTTCGGTATTATTGAAAATGGTCGTTCATGGCTATTTTCGACAAAAATGGGGGTTGTGTGGCCATTGATCATCGACCAGACGCTCATACACCTCACCCCACATATGTTTCCTTGCCATAGATCACATTCTTGGATTTCTGGTGGAGACCATTTCTTGGTCTAAAATCCGTAGGTGTTAGCCTCTAGTATTATTGAAAATGGTCGCTCATGGCTATTTTCAAGGTCGCTCATGGCTATTTTCATAAAAATGGGGGTTGTGTGGCCATTTATCATCGACTAGAGGCTCATAAACCTCACCCCACATATGTTTCCTTGCCATAGATTACATTCTTGGATTTCTGGTGGAAACCATTTCTTGGTTAAAAACTCGTACGTGTTAGCCTTCGGTATTATTGAAAATGGTCATTCATGGCTATTTTCGGCAAAATGGGGGTTGTGTGGCCATTGATCGTCGACCAGAGGCTCTGTTGGAGACTTGTTCTTGAATGCTATGAGTCAGGAACAAGGCAACATAGAAAATGTTAATCGGTAAAGTCCTTCGTCCTTCGAAGCATTATTCCTCTCAGGATATAATGATTTTCGGACGAAGGTTATGAAGGGCATACCTTCATAAATACATTATATAATGATGAAGGATGAACTATAAGGAATATAATGAACAACATAAACAATTATGTTTTATTATCATGTACAAACAGAAGTAATCGATAAGATTACAGCATGTACCTTTAACTTGAAGGGGATGAAAGTACAAGCGTGACGCAAAAGTAAATGCCAAATCAGCGTGAACAGTACGGGGGTACTGTTCACCTATTTATAGGCACGGGGCACAACCCATACAGAATTACATTCATGCCCTTTACACTTGATAATAATTCTATAGTAATCTATCGAGGTCTAAATGGCCTTTTCATCTTTAAGTCGGTTCCACATTCTGTTGCCACGCCGAAGCTTTCCTGCTCACACCTTCGGCGCTGTATCAACCTTCGTACTATTCTGGTCTACTGTGACGCCGACTTGAGTCCGAAGATACCTGTTCACACATTATACTCCAGAAATACTGTTAAATCCTGTTTTTGAGGACCTTCGGAAGCCGAAGGCCCCCAACAGTAGCCCCTCGCAATATTAATTTGTTTAAAACAATAAATTTAAATTGCGACATGGACGAAGGCTTTACGCCGAAGGTCCGAAAAAACACCTTCCCTTTGCTAGAATAGCAACATTCACTGACAAGCGGGGTCTTTCAACTTTCAACACATTTGGCGTATAAATATGGTCATACCGCAAACTCATTTGACACGCTCTCTGGCCATCTGCTCCCGCTCACTCAATTTTTAGCTCTTGTGCACTAAGATTTGCTAAGCTTTTAGTTTTGAAGCTTCGACTTTGAAAACAGTTTTTTAGTGTCTCCGAAGATGTCTGAAGATAAGAAGGCTGCTGCTGAGACGAAGCTGAGCCTTGACGAAGAGAAAAACTTGGGGTTTCTTTTAGCGATGTCAAAGACCAATACAGAAAAAATCACCAAGGAGATTCTGGAAGGTTTGTCTGAAGATACTGGTGACAGTGACAGTTATGATGTGGACAGTGATGGTGAAGACTCCGAAGATCGTCCCTGGCGACCAAGCCATTCGGTTTATGGTAAATCAACTATCAAAGAGAATCATCTTGTCAACATGAGAGGAAGGTATTTCCGGGATTTGTCCATTGTGAGGGCCGACGAAGGGGAAAAAACTTGTCCACACCCTGAAGAGAATGAAGTCGTAGTATACCGAAGCTTTTTGAAAGCTGGACTACGATTCCCCTTGAGCAGCTTCGTCGTGGAGGTGCTGAAAATCTTCGAAGTCTATCTTCACCAACTTACCCCCGAGGCAATCATAAGACTGAATATCTTCGTGTGGGCCGTGAGAAGCCAAGGTCTGAAGCCTGATGCAAAAAGCTTCTGTAATATACATGAATTATCATACGAGACAAAACCTTGGGGTAAGGAACAGTATCACAATAATTTTGGCTGCTACAGTTTCGTTTCTCGGTCCGGGTCAAGCTGTCCCGTGCCAACCTTTCGGAAGAGATGGCCCGGAGACTGGATGACAGAATGGTTTTATGTGAAGAATGACCTGTCAGTACGAGAAGATATCAAAGGTATAATTATGCGCCCTATTTGGCAAAGCTTCGGCCTTCGGAGGCCGAAGGTTGAAATGAGTGAAGCTGCCGAAGAATGCCAGAGGGCCTTCGGCGTTGTCTGCTCTTTTATTGGAACGAGAGATTTAGTACAAGAGCATATTGCCTTCCGGGTATGGCCGCTCGCGGAGAAATGGGAAATGCCACAAGAAACCATAAAAGAGGCCGACGAAGGTGGACTTGTGAGACTGAAGTACACCTTCAAGTTCGGAGATAAATTTGCTGAGCCAGATGATGACTGGTTAAAAAGCATTGAAAATTTAAGTGATGAGCTGCTTGGTGCTTATTCGAAGGCCGAAGATACTGCGATGTCAGCAGCCTTCGGAGGCCGAAAAAAGAAGAGGCTGAATCGGGTATTTGATGCAATTGGGTTTGTCTACCCTGACTATTGCTATCCCATTCGAAGGCAGAAGAGAAAAAACACAACCTCTGCAAAAGAAGAAGCTGCAACTGCTCCTAGCGAGCCAGAACCTGAAAGAAAGAAAATAAAGGTCCTCACACACCGGCCGCGCTATATCGAACCAGCTTCGGTGCCCGAGTTTACCGGAAAATCTTCTTCGGCCACCGAGGCTAAAAAGCCAACCAAACCAGCCACGCCGCCAGCAGCTGCAGAAATAGCCGAAGCGCCAAAAAGGATAGAATTGGAAGAACCGAAGATTTTGCTACCGGAAACCAAAGAAATGGCCGAAGCGCCATCCACAGAAAAAATTGAAGAAGAGAAAAAACCATCTGAAGAAAAAGTATCAGAAATTGTGAGTCCTGCAGCAAATGTTGAGACAGTAAAAAATCAAAAAGTGCCAGTAGTGACTCCGAAAAGAAAGAGAATGGTTAATGTGCTAGATGTATTGGAAACAATCAAATCTTCAAGCACACCTCCGAAGAAGGCTGCTGCCACTCTTAAAACAACAACCGAAATTTCTGATACAAAAACTCCAGAGCAGGAAATTGAAACCGAAGCTGGGTCCTCAGAGCCCGTAAAGATAAAATCCTTGGAAACTGATGAAGAAAAAATAACAAAGCCAACATCTGTTGAAGAAATCGGTGTCGTTGTCCCCGAAGCATCCTCCAAAGTTCGTGATTATATTGTTCGTCATGCTTCGGGGAAAAAATTATCAGAAAAGAAGAGCAAGAAGCCCAACACTACGCCCAGAAACTGAAGTATCCAAAGGGGGCGTTAATATTCAATGGTAGTGGAGAAGAAGACTTTTTGTATTGTCTCCCTGACAGCAAGGAAATTTCTGTCTGCCGGGAGATGAGCAAGAGCTTCGGATTCCCAACCTTAGAAGACGGGCTCTCTGTGCTGTCGAAGAACGATCTGGCCGACAGCCTGGCCTATAATAGCTTAAAGGTGCGACAAATGGGATCCTTGTATTCTTTGTTGAGACCAAAAAATCTTTTGTTTGTTTAAATTTATTGACACACACATATTTCTCTTTGCAGGGCCTGATACTTAGCAATGCCCTTAGGGCACAAAAAGATGCTGAAGACGAAGGGTGTGCTATAGCCCTGAGTAACCTTCGTTCCGAAGTAATTGAACTGAGGAACGAAGGCCTTGAAAAAGATAAAATATTATACTCATTGCTAAATAAAATAAAGGAAGACGAAGCTGCTTTTAAGGGTCAAGCTGAAGCTCAGAAACGAGAAATTGAAGATCTTCGGAAACAACTGGCCAGAGCCAAGGAAGAACGCATACTTGAAGAAACAAGGCGAGAACTCAGCGACCAATGGGCAGATCACCTAGAAGTAACTGTTGAAGAGCTTCGTTCATTCAAGAAGAGATGTTATAACAAATCTATAGAGTGTGTTAAGAAGTTAAAAGCTAGCTTCGCCAGGGTCGGCGCCTTCTCAAGTGAAGAAAACTTTACGAGAGGCAATCCCGAAGGTCCCATTGAATGGATCGGCCACGAAGCTGAGGCCTTCGAAGAAATTTTAAATAGCCGTGGAGATATATGTGCTTTCTCTGGGGCCAGAGGAATTGCCACCATTTTAGAGAAGAAGGGCTGTGAACATGTAAAAATTTTAGCACAATCCGAAGCTGCTTTGTCCTTTGAAGATGCAAGAGATCCTTCGGCCGAAGCAAGCATGATCGGTGGAAAGTTTTTTACCGATATCTGGGATAATGGTGGCCGAGAAATGGCAGGAGAAATTATTCAAAAAAGTGAAAAGGGCATTCACGATGCTAGAGAAGTGGCTAAGGCTGCTGAAAAGAGCGCGGAGCCCGAAGGTCAATTAGGTATTAACTAATAGTTTTTATTGTGTTGTAATTTTTGGTTTTAAGCTTCGTTTGCCGTTTGTAATAGCAACATAGCCGTATCCTGTCCTTCAGATCCTGCTAAAGCGTCTTCAGGCCCTCAGCCGAAAGGGGACGACGAAATTAAAAAGATGGCCGAAGCCATCATGGACGAAGTCGTCAATCGGCTCCTGAATGAGGCTGCAGAAGTTGTTCTGAGAGAAGATTAAATACTATTGTAAATTAAACTTCTGAAATGTAATATATTGTAACATTTTGTAGTCCTAAATGTAATATACCCATTTTTATTGCTCAATTCTTTACGATGCATGAAACTTTACACGTACCGCTTTTTGAGTCTTTGACGAAAAAAACACCTTCCCTTCTTTTCATGCTTCGTGAAGAGGAATTTTTCTTTGTCACAATAATATCCAGTGTTCTGATGAATAATATCCAGGCTTCGTGAAGACACTTTCCGAAGCTATACTTCCGAAGATCAATAACGTTCTTCTGTAGACTAATATGATGTCCACCTCTTGTGCCATATGCAACATGATGTATGATGCTTATGCTATGCGAAATGATGCGATGATGTTATGCTGTGTAAGATGGTGTTTATTCCGAAGATACACACATTCCTGCGACAAAACACATAATCTTTTGAATCAGCATTGTCTTTTTACTATAAGCCTCCCTTAGGAGCTTCTTCGCCTTTTACTTCAGCGGAATCAGCGTTTATTTTTCGCTGTAAGCCTCCCTTAGGAGCTTCTTCGCCTTTTACTTTCAGCGGTATTCGCGTTGACTTTTCGCGCTTCGCCCTTTACTTAGGCGGTATCAGCGTTGACTTTTCGCTGTATGCTCTGCATTCCCTTTGGAACGACTTTGGAGCAGAAAACTTACACTGCGCTCCCTTTGGAACGACTTTTTTGTAACTTCGGCAAACTCACTCTGCGTTCTTTAGAACGACTTTTTGTTGCTTCGAAGAATTTTCGATAGTTCGAAGGTCCTCTTTGTTATCACAAGTCTCAACAATTTAAGCCTGTGAAGAAAATATATTTTCCTTGTGGGAATCAACGAAACTATTTGCATGAAACCTGAACAATGTCCTTTATTACAGAAAATAAAACTGAATGAAAAAGATTGCTATTTAAGGTAGGATATTTGTCAATAGATGTGCTTTGACTCTGGCACAGTGCTGTTGACTGTGCGAGCTTCGGACTGTTCTCTGAAGTCCCTTTGATGTGGAGCATATTGGCTCCCTTCTGGCTGCTGACCTTGTTGCAGCGGTGGTGGAGGCGGTGGTTGTTGCCAGGAAGCCTGAGGTTGACTCGCCGAAGCAACAGAAACTGCAGGGTGATTGCCTACATACTCTGGGATGTAAGGCGAATGATATGAAGCAGTGTGCATGACCTGCTTGGGCTGAGCCTGTTGTGCTGCCGCTTCGGCTATTTCTTTTTGCTTCTGGATGGTAACATGGCACATCCTGGTGGTATGACCTTTGTTCTCACCACAGAATAAGCAAAAGATTCTTCTCTGTTGATCGCCAAATCTTCCTCCGAAGCCCCTGGCGCCTCTGCCTCTTGGAGCTGGTGGTCGGAAGGGGCCTTGCTGTTGACCCGAAGCCTGTGAGGAACATTGTGGCCTTTGCTGTTGGCTCCCTTTATCATCATTTTGTGTAGAGTTATGAATTGATCTAACATGCCTCGGGTAAAACCTCCCTCCGAAGCCCCTGGTCATTTCAGAAAACCTGAAAGCCTCCTCCCTTCTTTGGCGGAAATCATTATCGGCCCGAATGTACTCGTCCATCTTCTGGAGCAGCTTCTCCAAAGTTTGAGGAGGCTTCCTAGCGAAGTACTGAGCTGACGGTCCTGGCCGAAGCCCCTTGATCATGGCCTCAATGACAATTTCATTGGGCACCGTTGGTGCCTGTGCCCTCAAACGCAAGAACCTTCGGACATACGCCTGAAGGTATTCTTCGTGATCCTGGGTACATTGGAACAGAGCCTGAGCAGTAACCGGCTTCGTCTGAAACCCTTGGAAGCTAGTTAACAACAAGTCCTTCAGCTTCTGCCATGAAGTGATCGTTCCTGGTCGAAGGGAGGAATACCAGGTTTGAGCAACACTCCTGACAGCCATAACAAAAGATTTGGCCATGACCGCAGCATTGCCACCATACGAAGATACTGTTGCTTCGTAGCTCATCAAAAACTGCTTCGGGTCTGAGTGGCCATCGAATACGGGAAGCTGAGGCGGCTTGTAGGACGGAGGCCAAGGTGTAGCCTGCAGCTCAGCGGACAGAGGAGAAGCATCGTCAAAAACAAAATTCCCATGATGGAAATTGTCATACCAGTCATCTTCGTTGGGAAAACCATCCTGATGAAGGTCTTGGTGCTGAGGCCTTCGGTGTTGCTCATCCTGAGCAAGGTGACGAACTTCTTCAGAGGCTTCGTCTATCTGCCTCTGCAGCTCAGCTAGCCTGGCCATCTTTTCTTTCTTCCTCTGCACTTGTTGATGAAGCATCTCCATATTTCTGATTTCTTGATCTATCTCGTCCTCTGGTGGTGTCGGGCTAACAGCCTTCCTTTTCTGGCTTCGGGCCTCCCGAAGGGAGACTGTCTCCTGATTGTGGTCCAGCGGTTGTAGAGCTGCAGTCCCAGTTGCTGAAGCTTTCTTCGGCGCCATAACGAAGGTTTATGATCGCCGAAGGTGTTCAAAAAACTCAAAGAGTGGAAGTGAGTTCACCGGAGGTGGGCGCCAATGTTGGAGACTTGTTCTTGAATGCTATGAGTCAGGAACAAGGCAACATAGAAAATGTTAATCGGTAAAGTCCTTCGTCCTTCGAAGCATTATTCCTCTCAGGATATAATGATTTTCGGACGAAGGTTATGAAGGGCATACCTTCATAAATACATTATATAATGATGAAGGATGAACTATAAGGAATATAATGAACAACATAAACAATTATGTTTTATTATCATGTACAAACAGAAGTAATCGATAAGATTACAGCATGTACCTTTAACTTGAAGGGGATGAAAGTACAAGCGTGACGCAAAAGTAAATGCCAAATCAGCGTGAACAGTACGGGGGTACTGTTCACCTATTTATAGGCACGGGGCACAACCCATACAGAATTACATTCATGCCCTTTACACTTGATAATAATTCTATAGTAATCTATCGAGGTCTAAATGGCCTTTTCATCTTTAAGTCGGTTCCACATTCTGTTGCCACGCCGAAGCTTTCCTGCTCACACCTTCGGCGCTGTATCAACCTTCGTACTATTCTGGTCTACTGTGACGCCGACTTGAGTCCGAAGATACCTGTTCACACATTATACTCCAGAAATACTGTTAAATCCTGTTTTTGAGGACCTTCGGAAGCCGAAGGCCCCCAACAGGCTCATACACCTCACCCCACATATGTTTCCTTGTCGTAGATCACATTCTTGGATTTCTGGTGGAGACCATTTCTTGGTCAAAAATCCGTAGGTGTTAGCCTTCGATATTATTGAAAATGGTCGTTCATGGCTATTTTCGACAAAAATGGGGGTTGTGTGGCCATTGATCATCGACCATAGGCTCATACACCTCACCCCACATATGTTTCCTTGCCATAGATCACATTCTTGGATTTCTGGTGGAGACCATTTCTTGGTCAAAAATCCGTAGGTGTTAGCCTTCGGTATTATTGTAAATGGTCATTCATGGCTATTTTCGACAAAAATGGGGGTTGTGTGGCCATTGATCATCGACGAGAGGCTCATACACCTCACCCCACATATGTTTCCTTGCCATAGATCACATTCTTGGATTTCTGGTGGAGACCATTTCTTGGTCAAAAATCCGTAGGTCTTAGCCTCTAGTATTATTGAAAATGGTCGCTCATGGCTATTTTCATAAAAAATGGGGGTTGTGTGGCCATTGATCATCGACCAAGCCATGAACGACCATTTTCAAAAATACCAAAGGCTAACACGTACGGATTTTTGACCAAGAAATGGTCTCCACCAGAAATCCAAGAATGTGATCTATGGCAAGGAAACATATGTGGGGTGAGGTTTATGAACCTCTAGTCGATGAAAATGGCCACACAACCCCCATTTTTTATGAAAATAGCCATGAGCGACCTTGAAAATAGCCATGAGCGACCATTTTCAATAATACTAGAGGCTAACACCTACGGATTTTAGACCAAGAAATGGTCCCCACCAGAAATCCAAGAATGTGATCTATGGCAAGGAAACATATGTGGGGTGAGGTGTATGAGCGTCTGGTCGATGATCAATGGCCACACAACCCCCATTTTTGTCGAAAATAGCCATGAACGACCATTTTCAATAATACCGAAGGCTAACACCTACAGATTTTTGACCAAGAAATGGTCTCCACCAGAAATCCAAGAATGTGATCTATGGCAAGGAAACATATGTGGGGTGAGGTGTATGAGCCTCTGGTCGATGATCAATGGCCACACAACCCCCATTTTTGTCGAAAATAGCCTTGAACGACCATTTTCAATAATATCGAAGGCTAACACCTACGGATTTTTGACCAAGAAATGGTCTCCACCAGAAATCCAAGAATGTGATCTACGACAAGGAAACATATGTGGGGTGAGGTGTATGAGCCTCTGGTTGACGATCAATGGCCACAGAACCCCCATTTTCCCGAAAATAGCCATGAGCGACCATTTTCAATAATATTAGAGGCTAAGACCTACGGATTTTTGACCAAGAAATGGTCTCCACCAGAAATCCAAGAATGTGATCTATGGCGAGGAAACATATGTGGGGTGAGGTGTATGAGCCTCTGGTCGATGATCAATGGCCACACAACCCCCATTTTTGTCGAAAATAGCCATGAACGACCATTTTCAATAATACCGAAGGCTAACACCTACGGATTTTTGACCAAGAAATGGTCTCCACCAGAAATCCAAGAATGTGATCTATGGCAAGGAAACATATGTGGGGTGAGGTGTACGAGCCTCTGGTCGATGATCAATGGCCACAGAACCCCCATTTTGCCGAAAATAGCCATGAACGACCATTTTCAATAATACCGAAGGCTAACACCTACGGATTTTTGACCAAGAAATGGTCTCCACCAGAAATCCAAGAATGTGATCTATGGCAAGGAAACATATGTGGGGTGAGGTGTACGAGCCTCTGGTCGATGATCAATGGCCACAGAACCCCCATTTTGCCGAAAATAGCCATGAACGACATTTTCAATAATACCGAAGGCTAACACGTACGAGTTTTTGACCAAGAAATGGTCTCCACCAGAAATCCAAGAATGTGATCTATGGCAAGGAAACATATGTGGGGTGAGGTGTATGAGCCTCTGGTCGATGATCAATGGCCACACAACCCCCATTTTTGTCGAAAATAGCCATGAACGACCATTTTCAATAATATCGAAGGCTAACACCTACGGTTTTTTGACCAAGAAATGGTCTCCACCAGAAATCCAAGAATGTGATCTACAACAAGGAAACATATGTGGGGTGAGGTGTATGAGCCTCTGGTCGACGATCAATGGCCACACAACCCCCATTTTGCCGAAAATAGCCATGAATGACCATTTTCAATAATACTGAAGGCTAACACGTACGCGTTTTTAACCAAGAAATGGTTTCCACCAGAAATCCAAGAATGTAATCTATGGCAAGGAAACATATGTGGGGTGAGGTTTATGAGCCTCTAGTCGATGATAAATGGCCACACAACCCCCATTTTTTATGAAAATAGCCATGAGCGACCTTGAAAATAGCCATGAGCGACCATTTTCAATAATACTAGAGGCTAACACCTACGGATTTTAGACCAAGAAATGGTCTCCACCAGAAATCCAAGAATGTGATCTATGGCAAGGAAACAAATGTGGGGTGAGGTGTATGAGCGTCTGGTCGATGATCAATGGCCACACAACCCCCATTTTTGTCGAAAATAGCCATGAACGACCATTTTCAATAATACCGAAGGCTAACACCTACGGATTTTTGACCAAGAAATGGTCTCCACCAGAAATCCAAGAATGTGATCTATGGCAAGGAAACATATGTGGGGTGAGGTGTATGAGCCTCTAGTCGATGATCAATGGCCACACAACCCCCATTTTTGTCGAAAATAGCCATGAATGACCATTTTCAAAAATACCAAAGGCTAACACGTATGGATTTTTGACCAAGAAATGGTCTCCACCAGGAATCCAAGAATGTGATCTATGGCAAGGAAACATATGTGGGGTGAGGTGTATGATCCTCTGGTCGGTGATCAATGGCCACACAACCCCCATTTTGCCGAAAATAGCCATGAACGACCATTTTCAATAATACCGAAGGCTAACACGTACGAGTTTTTAACCAAGAAATGGTCTCCACCAGAAATCCAAGAATGTGATCTATGGCAAGGAAACATATGTGGGGTGCGGTTTATGAGCCTCTAGGTGATGATAAATGGCCACACAACCCCCATTTTTTATGAAAATAGCCATGAGCGACCATTTTCAATAATACTAGAGGCTAAGACCTACGGATTTTAGACCAAGAAATGGTCTCCACCAGAAATCCAAGAATGTGATCTATGGCAAGGAAACATATGTGGGGTGAGGTGTATGAGCATCTGGTCGATGATCAATGGCCACACACCCCCATTTTTGTCGAAAATAGCCATGAACGACCATTTTCAATAATACCGAAGGCTAACACCTACGGATTTTTGACCAAGAAATGGTCTCCACCAGAAATCCAAGAATGTGATCTATGGCAAGGAAACATATGTGGGGTGAGGTGTATGAGCCTCTAGTCGATGATCAATGGCCACACAACCCCCATTTTTGTCGAAAATAGCCATGAACGACCATTTTCAATAATACCGAAGGCTAACACCTACGGATTTTTGACCAAGAAATGGTCTCCACCAGAAATCCAAGAATGTGATCTATGGCAAGGAAACATATGTGGGGTGAGGTGTATGAGCCTCTGGTTGATGATCAATGGCCACACAACCCCCATTTTGCCGAAAATAGCCATGAATGACCATTTTCAATAATACCGAAGGCTAACACGTACGAGTTTTTAACCAAGAAATGGTTTCCACCAGAAATCCAAGAATGTAATCTATGGCAAGGAAACATATGTGGGGTGAGGTTTATGAGCCTCTAGTCGATGATAAATGGCCACACAACCCCCATTTTTTATGAAAATAGCCATGAGCGACCTTGAAAATAGCCATGAGCGACCATTTTCAATAATACTAGAGGCTAACACCTACGGATTTTAGACCAAGAAATGGTCTCCACCAGAAATCCAAGAATGTGATCTATGGCAAGGAAACATATGTGGGGTGAGGTGTATGAGCGTCTGGTCGATGATCAATGGCCACACAACCCCCATTTTTGTCGAAAATAGCCATGAACGACCATTTTCAATAATACCGAAGGCTAACACCTACGGATTTTTGACCAAGAAATGTCTGCACCAGAAATCCAAGAATGTGATCTATGGCAAGGAAACATATGTGGGGTGAGGTGTATGAGCCTCTAGTCGATGATCAATGGCCACACAACCCCCATTTTTGTCGAAAATAGCCATGAATGACCATTTTCAAAAATACCAAAGGCTAACACGTACGGATTTTTAACCAAGAAATGGTCTCCACCAGAAATCCAAGAATGTGATCTATGGCAAGGAAATATATGTGGGGTGAGGTGTACGAGCCTCTTTGATGATCAATGGCCACACAACCCCCATTTTGCCGAAAATAGCCATGAATGACCATTTTCAATAATACCGAAGGCTAACACGTACGAGTTTTTAACCAAGAAATGGTTTCCACCAGAAATCCAAGAATGTAATCTATGGCAAGGAAACATATGTGGGGTGAGGTTTATGAGCCTCTAGTCGATGATAAATGGCCCACAACCCCCATTTTTTATGAAAATAGCCATGAGCGACCTTGAAAATAGCCATGAGCGACCATTTTCATTAATACTAGAGGCTAACACCTACGATTTTAGAACAAGAAATGGTCTCCACCAGAAATCCAAGAATGTGATCTATGGCAAGGAGGAAACATATGTGGGGTGAGGGTGTATGAGCGTCTGGTCGATGATCAATGGCCACACAACCCCCATTTTGTCGAAAATAGCCATGAACGACCATTTTCAATAATACCGAAGGCTAACACCTACGGATTTTTGACCAAGAAATGGTCTCCACCAGAAATCCAAGAATGTGATCTATGGCAAGGAAACATATGTGGGGTGAGGTGTATGAGCCTCTGGTCGACGATCAAATGGCCACACAACCCTAATTTTTTGTCGAAAATAGCCATGAACGACCATTTTCAATGACACTGAAGGCTAACACCTACGGATTTTTGACCAAGAAATGGTCTCCACCATAAATCCAAGAATGTGATCTATGGCAAGGAAACATATGTGTAGTGAGGTGTATGAGCCTCTGGTCGAAGAATCAATGGCCACACAACCCCCATTTTTGTTGAAAATAGCCATGAATGACCATTTTCAAAAATACAAAGGCTAACACGTACGGATTTTTGACCAAGAAATGTCTCCACCAGAAATCCAAGAATGTGATCTATGGCAAGGAAACATATGTGGGGTGAGGTGTACGAGCCTCTGGTCGATAATTGAATGGTCACACAAACCCCCATTTTGCCGAAAATAGCCATGAACGACCATTTTCAAATAATACCGAAGGCTAACACGTACGAGTTTTTAACCAAGAAATGGTCTCCACCAGAAATCCAAGAATGTGATCTATGGCAAGGAAACATATGTGGGGCGAGGTTTATGAGCCTCTAGTCGATGATAAATGGCCACACAACCCCCCATTTTTTATGAAAATAGCCATGAGCGACCTTGAAAATAGCCATGAGCGACCATTTTCAATAATACTAGAGGCTAACACCTATGGATTTTAGACCAAGAAATGGTCCTCCACCAGAAATCCAAGAATGTGATCTATGACAAGGAAACATATGTGGGGTGAGGTGTATGAGCGTCTGGTCGATGATCAATGGCCACACAACCCCCATTTTTGTCGAAAATAGCCATGACCGACCATTTTCAATAATACCGAAGGCTAACACCTACGGATTTTTGACCAAGAAATGGTCTCCACCAGAAATCCAAGAATGTGATCTATGGCAAGGAACATATGTGGGGTGAGGTGTATGAGCCTCTGGTCGATGATCAATGGCCACACAACCCCCATTTTGTCGAAAATAGCCATGAACGACCATTTTCAATAATACCGAAGGCTAACACCTACGGATTTTTTGACCAAGAAATGGTCTCCACCAGAAATCCAAGAATGTGATCTATGGCAAGGAAACATATGTGGGGTGAGGTGTATGAGCGTCTGGTCGATGATCAATGGCCACACAACCCCCATTTTTGTCGAAAATAGCCATGAATGACCATTTACAATAATACCGAAGGCTAACACCTACGGATTTTTGACCAAGAAATGGTCTCCACCAGAAATCCAAGAATGTGATCTATGGAAAGGAAACATATGTCGGGTGAGGTGTACGAGCCTTTGGTCGATGATCAATGGCCACAGAACCCCCATTTTGCCGAAAATAGTCATGAACGACCATTTTCAATAATACCGAAGGCTAACACGTACGAGTTTTGACCAAGAAATGGTCTCCACCAAAAATCCAAGAATGTGATCTATGGCAAGGAAACATATGTGGGTTGAGGTGTACGAGCCTCTGGTTGATGATCAATGGCCACACAACCCCCATTTTGCCGAAAATAGCCATGAATGACCATTTTCAATAATACCGAAGGCTAACACGTACGAGTTTTTAACCAAGAAATGGTTTCCACCAGAAATCCAAGAATGTAATCTATGGCAAGGAAACATATGTGGGGTGAGGTTTATGAGGCTCTAGTCGATGATAAATGGCCACACAACCCCCATTTTTATGAAAATAGCCATGAGCGACCTTGAAAATAGCCATGAGCGACCATTTTCAATAATACTAGAGGATAACACCTACGGATTTTAGACCAAGAAATGGTCTCCACCAGAAATCCAAGAATGTGATCTATGGCAAGGAAACATATGTGGGGTGAGGTGTATGAGCGTCTGGTCGATGATCAATGGCCACACAACCCCCATTTTTGTCGAAAATAGCCATGAACGACCATTTTCAATAATACCGAAGCTAACACCTAAGGATTTTGACCAAGAAATGGTCTCCACCAGAAATCCAAGAATGTGATCTATGGCAAGGAAACATATGTGGTGTGAGGTGTATGAGCCTCTTGTCGACGATCAATGGCCACACAACCCTAATTTTTGTCGAAAATAGCCATGAACGACCATTTTCAATGACACTGAAGGCTAACACCTACGGATTTTTGACCAAGAAATGGTCTCCACCATAAATCCAAGAATGTGATCTATGGCAAGGAAACATATGTGTAGTGAGGTGTATGAGCCTCTGGTCGAAGATCAATGGCCACACAACCCCCATTTTTGTCGAAAATAGCCATGAATGACCATTTTCAAAAATACCAAAGGCTAACACGTACGGATTTTGACCAAGAAATGGTCTCCCACCAGAAATCCAAGAATGTGATCTATGGCAAGGAAACATATGTGGGGTGAGGTGTACGAGCCTCTAGTCGATAATGAATGGCCACACAACCCCCATTTTGCCGAAAATAGCCATGAACGACCATTTTCAATAATACCGAAGGCTAACACGTACGAGTTTTTAACCAGAAATGGTCTCCACCAAAAATCCAAGAATGTGATCTATCGGCAAGGAAACATATGTGGGGCGAGGTTTATGAGCCTCTAGTCGATGATAAATGGCCACACAACCCCCATTTTTTATGAAAATAGCCATGAGCGACCTTGAAAATAGCCATGAGCGACCATTTTCAATAATACTAGAGGCTAACAGCTATGGATTTTAGACCAAGAAATGGTCTCCACCAGAAATCCAAGAATGTGATCTATGGCAAGGAAACATATGTGGGGTGAGGTGTATGAGCGTCTGGTCGATGATCAATGGCCACACAACCCCCATTTTTGTCGAAAATAGCCATGAACGACAATTTTCAATAATACCGAAGGCTAACACCTACGGATTTTTTGACCAAGAAATGGTCTCCACCAGAAATCCAAGAATGTGATCTAGTGGCAAGGAAACATATGTGGGGTGAGGTGTATGAGCCTCTGGTCGATGATCAATGGCCACACAACCCCATTTTTGGTCGAAAATAGCCATGAACGACCATTTTCAATTAATACCGAAGGCTAACACCTACGGATTTTTGACCAAGAAATGGTCTCCACCAGAAATCCAAGAATGTGATCTATGGCAAGGAAACATATGTGGGGTGAGGTGTATGAGCGTCTGGTCGATGATCAATGGCCACACAACCCCATTTTTGTCGAAAATAGCCATGAATGACCATTTACAATAATACCGAAGGCTAACACCTACGGATTTTTGACCATGAAATGGTCTCCACCAGAAATCCAAAAATGTGATCTATGGAAAGGAAACATATGTGGGGTGAGGTGTACGAGCCTCTGGTCGATGATCAATGGCCACAGAACCCCCATTTTGCCGAAAATAGCCATGAACGACCATTTTCAATAATACCGAAGGCTAACACGTACGAGTTTTTGACCAAGAAATGGTCTCCACCAAAAATCCAAGAATGTGATCTATGGCAAGGAAACATATGTGGGGTGAGGTGTATGAGTGTCTGGTCGATGATCAATGGCCACACAACCCCCATTTTTGTCGAAAATAGCCATGAATGACCATTTACAATAATACCGAAGGCTAACACCTACGGATTTTTGACCAAGAAATGGTCTCCACCAGAAATCCAAGGATGTGATCTATGGCAAGGAAACATATGTGGGTGAGGTGTATGAGCCTCCTGGTCGACGATCAATGGCCACACAACCCTAATTTTTGTCGAAAATAGCCATGAACGACAATTTTCAATGACACTGAAGGCTAACACCTACGGATTTTTGACCAAGAAATGGTCTCCACCATAAATCTAAGAATGTGATCTATGGAAAGGAAACATATGTGGGGTGAGGTGTATGAGCCTCTGGTCGATGATCAATGGCCACACAAACCCCCATTTTTGTCGAAAATAGCCATGAATGACCATTTACAATAATACCGAAGGCTAACACCTACGGATTTTTGACCAAGAAATGGTCTCCACCAGAAATCCAAGAATGTGATCTATGGCAAGGAAACATATGTGGGGGTGAGGTGTATGAGCCTCTGGTCGATGATCAATGGCCACACAACCCCCATTTTTGTCGAAAATAGCCATGAACGACCATTTCAATAATATCGAAGGCTAACACCTACGGATTTTTGACCAAGAAATGGTCTCCACCAGAAATCCAAGAATGTTATCTACGACAAGGAAACATATGTGGGGTGAGGTGTATGAGCCTCTGGTCGACGATCATGGCCACACAACCCCCATTTTGCCGAAAATAGCCATGAATGACCATTTTCAATAATACCGAAGGCTAACACGTACGAGTTTTTAACCAAGAAATGGTTTCCACCAGAAATCCAAGAATGTAATCTATGGCAAGGAAACATATGTGGGGTGAGGTTTATGAGCCTCTAGTCGATGATAAATGGCCACACAACCCCCATTTTTTATGAAAATAGCCATGAGCGACCTTGAAAATAGCCATGAGCGACCATTTTCAATAATACTAGAGGCTAACACCTACGGATTTTAGACCAAGAAATGGTCTCCACCAGAAATCCAAGAATGTGATCTATGGCAAGGAAACATATGTGGGGTGAGGTGTATGAGCGTCTGGTCGATGATCAATGGCCACACAACCCCATTTTTGTCGAAAATAGCCATGAACGACCATTTTCAATAATACCGAAGGCTAACACCTACGGATTTTTGACCAAGAAATGGTCTCCACCAGAAATCCAAGAATGTGATCTATGGCAAGGAAACATATGTGGGGTGAGGTGTATGAGCCTCTGGTCGACGATCAATGGCCACACAACCCTAATTTTTGTCGAAAATAGCCATGAACGACCATTTTCAATGACACTGAAGGCTAACACCTACGGATTTTTGACCAAGAAATGGTCTCCACCATAAATCCAAGAATGTGATCTATGGCAAGGAAACATATGTGTAGTGAGGTGTATGAGCCTCTGGTCGAAGATCAATGGCCACACAACCCCCATTTTTGTCGAAAATAGCCATGAATGACCATTTTCAAAAATACCAAAGGCTAACACGTACGGATTTTTGACCAAGAAATGGTCTCCACCAGAAATCCAAGAATGTGATCTATGGCAAGGAAACATATGTGGGGTGAGGTGTACGAGCCTCTGGTCGATGATCAATGGCCACACAACCCCCATTTTGCCGAAAATAGCCATGAACGACCATTTTCAATAATACCGAAGGCTAACACGTACGAGTTTTTAACCAAGAAATGGTCTCCACCAGAAATCCAAGAATGTGATCTATGGCAAGGAAACATATGTGGGGTGAGGTTTATGAGCCTCTAGTCGATGATAAATGGCCACACAACCCCCATTTTTTATGAAAATAGCCATGAGCGACCTTGAAAATAGCCATGAGCGACCATTTTCAATAATACTAGAGGCTAACACCTATGGATTCTAGACCAAGAAATGGTCTCCACCAGAAATCCAAGAATGTGATCTATGGCAAGGAAACATATGTGGGGTGAGGTGTATGAGCGTCTGGTCGATGATCAATGGCCACACAACCCCCATTTTTGTCGAAAATAGCCATGAACGACCATTTTCAATAATACCGAAGGCTAACACCTACGGATTTTTGACCAAGAAATGGTCTCCACCAGAAATCCAAGAATGTGATCTATGGCAAGGAAACATATGTGGGGTGAGGTGTATGAGCCTCTGGTCGACGATCAATGGCCACACAACCCTAATTTTTTGTCGAAAATAGCCATGAACGACCATTTTCAATGACACTGAAGGCTAACACCTACGGATTTTTGACCAAGAAATGGTCTCCACCATAAATCCAAGAATGTCGATCTATGGCAAGGAAACATATGTGTAGTGAGGTGTATGAGCCTCTGGTCGAAGATCAATGGCCACACAACCCCCATTTTTGTCGAAAATAGCCATGAATGACCATTTTCAAAAATACCAAAGGCTAACACATTCGGATTTTTGCCCAAGAAATGGTCTCCACCAGAAATCCAAGAATGTGATCTATGGCAAGGAAACATATGTGGGGTGAGGTGTACAAGCCTCTGGTCGATGATCAATGGCCACAGAACCCCCATTTTGCCGAAAATAGCCATGAATGACCATTTTCAATAATACCGAAGGCTAACACGTACGAGTTTTTGACCAAGAAATGGTCTCCACCAAAATCCAAGAATGTGATCTATGGCAAGGAAACATATGAGGGGTGAGATTTATGAGCCTCTAGTCGATGATAAATGGCCACAACAACCCCCATTTTTTATGAAAATAGCCATGAGCGACCATTTTCAATAATATTAGAGGCTAAGACCTACGGATTTTGACCAAGAAATGGTCTCCACCAGAAATCTAAGAATGTGATCTATGGCAAGGAAACATATGTGGGGTGAGGTGTATGAGCCTCTGGTCGATGATCAATGGCCACACAACCCACATTGTTGTCGAAAATAGCCATTGAATGACCATTTACAATAATACCGAAGGCTAACACCTACGGATTTTTGACCAAGAAATGGTCTCCACCAGAAATCCAAGAATGTGATCTATGGCAAGGAAAACATATGTGGGGGTGAGGTGTATGAGCCTCTGGTCGATGATCAATGGCCACACAACCCCCATTTTTGTCGAAAATGGCCATGAACGACCATTTTCAATAATATCAAAGGCTAACACCTACGGATTTTTGACCAAGAAATGGTCTCCACCAGAAATCCAAGAATGTGATCTACGACAAGGAAACATATGTAGGGGTGAGGTGTATGAGCCTCTGGTCGACGATCAATGGCCACACAACCCCCATTTGCCGAAAATAGCCATGAATGACCATTTTCAATAATACCGAAGGCTAACACGTACGAGTTTTTAACCAAGAAATGGTTTCCACCAGAAATCCAAGAATGTAATCTATGGCAAGGAAACATATGTGGGGTGAGGTGTACGAGCCTCTGGTCGATGATCAATGGCCACACAAACCCCATTTTGCCGAAAATAACCATGAACGACCATTTTCAATAATACCGAAGGCTAACACGTACGAGTTTTTGACCAAGAAATGGTCTCCACCAAAAATCCAAGAATGTGATCTATGGCAAGGAAACATATGTGGGGTGAGATTTATGAGCCTCTAGTCGATGATAAATGGCCACACAACCCCCATTTTTTTATGAAAATAGCCATGAGCGACCATTTTCAATAATATTAGAGGCTAAGACCTACGGATTTTTGACCAAGAAATGGTCTCCACCAGAAATCCAAGAATGTGATTCTATGGCAAGGAAACATATGTGGGGTGAGGTGTATGAGCCTATGGTCGATGATCAATGGCCACACAACCCCCATTTTTGTCGAAAATAGCCATGAATGACCATTTACAATAATACCGAAGGCTAACACCTACGGATTTTTGACCAAGAAATGGTCTCCACCAGAAATCCAAGAATGTGATCTATGGCAAGGAAACATATGTGGGGTGAGGTGTATGAGCCTCTGGTCGATGATCAATGGCCACACGAACCCCCATTTTTGTCGAAAATAGCCATGAACGACCATTTTCAATAATATCGAAGGCTAACACCTACGGATTTTGACCAAGAAATGGTCTCCACCAGAAATCCAAGAATGTGATCTACGACAAGGAAACATTTGTGGGGTGAGGTGTATGAGCCTCTGGTCGATGATCAATGGCCACACAACCCCCATTTTTGTCGAAAATAGCCATGAACGACCATTTTCAATTAATACCGAAGGCTAACACCGTACGGATTTTTGACCAAGAAATGGTCTCCACCAGAAATCCAAGAATGTGATCTATGGCAAGGAAACATATGTGGGGTGAGGTTTATGAGCCTCTGGTCGATGATCAATGGCCACACAACCCCCATTTTTGTCGAAAATAGCCATGAGCCATGATGACCATTTACAATAATACTAGAGGCTAACACCTACGATTTTAGACCATGAAATGGTCTCCACCAGAAATCCAAGAATGTGATCTATGGAAAGGAAACATATGTGGGGTGAGGTGTACTGAGCCTCTGGTCGATGATCAATGGCCACACGAACCCCCATTTTTGCCGAAAATAGCCATGAACGACCATTTTCAATAATACCGAAGGCTAACACGTACGAGTTTTTGACCAAGAAAATGGCTTCCACCAGAAATCCAAGAATGTAATCTATGGCAAGGAAAACATATGTGGGGTGAGGTTTATGAGCCTCTAAGTCGATGATAAATGGCCACACAACCCCCATTTTTATGAAAATAGCCATGAGCGACCTTGAAAATAGCCATGAGCGACCATTTTCAATAATACTAGAGGATAACACCTACGGATTTTAGACCAAGAAATGGTCTCCACCAGAAATCCAAGAATGTGATCTATGGCAAGGAAACATATGTGGGGTGAGGTGTATGAGCGTCTGGTCGATGATCAATGGCCACACAACCCCCATTTTTGTCGAAAATAGCCATGAACGACAATTTTCAATAATACCGAAGGCTAACACCTAAGGATTTTTGACCAAGAAATGGTCTCCACCAGAAATCCAAGAATGTGATCTATGGCAAGGAAACATATGTGGGGTGAGGTGTATGAGCCTCTTGTCGACGATCAATGGCCACACAACCCTAATTTTTGTCGAAAATAGCCATGAATGACCATTTTCAATGAATACCTGAAGGCTAACACCTACGGATTTTTGACCAAGAAATGGTCTCCACCATAAATCCAAGAATGTGATCTATGGCAAGGAAACATATGTGGGGTGAGGTGTATGAGCCTCTGGTCGAATGATCAATGGCCACACAACCCCCATTTTTGTCGAAAATAGCCATGAACTGACCATTTTCAATAATATCCAAAGGCTAACACCGTACGGATTTTTGACCAAGAAATGGTCTCCACCAGAAATCCAAGAAATGTGATCTACGACAAGGAAACATATGTGGGGTGAGGTGTACGAGCCTCTGGTCGATCGATCAATGGCCACACAACCCCCATTTTGCCGAAAATAGCCATGAACTGACCATTTTCAATAATACCGAAGGCTAACACGTACGAGTTTTTAACCAAGAAATGGTTCCACCAGAAATCCAAGAATGTGAATCTATGGCAAGGAAACATATGTGGGGTGAGGTTTATGAGCCTCTAGTCGATGATAAATGGCCACAGCAACCCCCATTTTTTATGAAAATAGCCATGAGCGACCTTGAAAATAGCCATGAGCGACCATTTTCAATAATACTAGAGGCTAACACCTACGGATTTTAGACCAAGAAATGGTCTCCACCAGAAATCCAAGAATGTGATCTATGGCAAGGAACATATGTGGGGTGAGGTGTATGAGCGTCTGGTCGATGATCAATGGCCACACAACCCCCATTTTTGTCGAAAATAAGCCATGAACGACCATTTTTCAATAATAACGAAGGCTAACACCTACGGATTTTTGACCAAGAAATGGTCTCCACAAGAAATCCAAGAATGTGATCTATGGCAAGGAAAACATATGTGGGGTGAGGTGTATGAGCCTCTGGTCGACGATCAATGGCCACACAACCCTAATTTTTGTCGAAAATAGCCATGAACGACCATTTTCAATGACACTGAAGGCTAACACCTACGGATTTTTAACCAAGAAATGGTCTCCACCATAAATCCAAGAATGTGATCTATGGCAAAGGAAACATATGTGTAGTGAGGTGTATGAGCCTCTGGTCGAAGATCAATGGCCACACAACCCCCATTTTTGTCGAAAATAGCCATGAATGACCATTTTCAAAAATACCAAAGGCTAACACGTACGGATTTTTGACCAAGAAATGGTCTCCACCAGAAATCTAAGAATGTGATCTATGGCAAGGAAACATATGTGGGGTGAGGTGTACGAGCCTCTGGTCGATGATCAATGCCACAGCAACCCCCATTTTGCCGAAAATAGCCATGAACGACCATTTTCAATAATACCGAAGCTAACACGCACAAGTTTTTGAACCAAAGAAATGGTCTCCACCAGAAATCCAAGAATGTGATCTATGGCAAGGAAACATATGTGGGGTGGAGTTTATGAGCCTCTAGTCGATGATAAATGGCCACACAACCCCCATTTTTTATGAAAATAGCCATGAGCGACCTTGAAAATAGCTATGAGCGACCATTTTCAATAATACTAGAGGCTAAGCACCTATGATTTCTAGACCAAGAATGGTCTCCACCAGAAATCCAAGAATGTGATCTATGGCAAGGAAACATATGTGGGGTTGAGGTGTATGAGCGTCTGGTCGATGATCAATGGCCACACAACCCCATTTTTGTCGAAAATAGCCATGACGACCATTTCAATAATAACCGAAGGCTAACACCTACGGATTTTTGACCAAGAAATGGTCTCCACCAGAAATCCAAGAATGTGATCTATGGCAAGGAAACATATGTGGGGTGAGGTGTATGAGCCTCTGGTCGACGATCATGGCCACACAACCCTAATTTTTTGTCGAAAATAGCCATGAACGACCATTTTCAATGACACTGAGCTAACACCTACGGATTTTTGACCAAGAAATGGTCTCCACCATAAATCCAAGAATTCATCTATGGCAAGGAAACATATTGTGTAGTGAGGTGTATGAGCCTCTGGTCGAAGATCAATGGCCACACAACCCCCATTTTTGTCGAAAATAGCCATGAATGACCATTTTCAAAAATACCAAAGGCTAACACATTCGGATTTTTGCCCAAGAAATGGTCTCCACCAGAAATCCAAGAATGTGATCTATGGCAAGGAAACATATGTGGGGTGAGGTGTACGAGCCTCTGGTCGATGATCATGGCCACAAACCCCCATTTTGCCGAAAATAGCCATGAATGACCATTTTCAATATACCGAAGGCTAACACGTACGAGTTTTTGACCAAGAAATGGTCTCCACCAAAAATCCAAGAATGTGATCTATGGCAAGGAAACATATGATGGGGTGAGATTTATGAGCCTCTAGTCGATGATAAATGGCCACACAACCCCCATTTTTTATGAAAATAGCCATGAGCGACCATTTTCAATAATATTAGAGGCTAAGACCTACGGATTTTTGACCAAGAAATGGTCTCCACCAGAAATCCAAGAATGTGATCTATGGCAAGGAAACATATGTGGGGTGAGGTGTATGAGCCTCTGGTCGATGATTCAATGGCCACACAACCCACATTTTTGTCGAAAATAGCCATGAATGACCATTTACAATAATACCGAAGGCTAACCCTACGGATTTTTGACCAAGAAATGGTCTCCACCAGAAATCCAAGAATGTGATCTATGGCAAGGAAACATATGTGGGGTGAGGTGTATGAGCCTCTGGTCGATGATCAATTGCCACACAACCCCCATTTTTGTCGAAAATGGCCATGAACGACCATTTTCAATAATATCAAAGGCTGACACCTACGGATTTTTGACCAAGAAATGGTCTCCACCAGAAATCCAAGAATGTGATCTACGACAAGGAAACATATGTGGGGTGAGGTGTATGAGCCTCTGGTCGACGATCAATGGCCACACAACCCCCATTTTGCCGAAAATAGCCATGAATGACCATTTTCAATAATACCGAAGGCTAACACGTACGAGTTTTTAACCAAGAAATGGTTTCCACCAGAATCCAAGAATGTAATCTATGCAAGGGAAACATATGTGGGGTGAGGTGTACGAGCCTCTGGTCGATGATCAATGGCCACACAACCCCCATTTTGCCGAAAATAACCATGAGCGACCATTTCAATAATACCCGAAGGCTAACCCGTACGAGTTTTTACCAGAAATGGTCTCCACCAAAAATCCAAGAATGTGATTCTATGCAAGGAAACATATGTGGGGTGAGATTTATGAGCCTCTAGGTCGATGATAATGGCCAACAACCCCCATTTTTTTATGAAAAATAGCCATGAGCGACCATTTCAATAATATTAGAGGCTAAGACCTACGGATTTTTGACCAAGAAATGGTCTCCACCAGAAATCCAAGAATGTGATCTATGGCAGGAAACATATGGTGGGGTGAGGTGTATGAGCCTATGGTCGATGATCAATGGCCACACAACCCCCATTTTTGTCGAAAATAGCCATGAATGACCATTTACAATAATACCGAAGGCTAACACCTACGGATTTTTGACCAAGAAATGGTCTCCCACCAGAAATCCAAGATGTGATCTATGGCAAGGAAACATATGTGGGGGTGAGGTGTATGAGGCCTCTGGTCGATGATCAATGGCCACACACCCCATTTTTGTCGAAAAATAGCATGAACGACCATTTTCAATATACCTGAAGGCTAACACCTACGGATTTTTGACCAGAAATGGTCTCCACCAGAAATCCAAGAATGTGATCTATGGCAAGGAAACATATTGTGGGGTGAGGTGTATGAGCCTCTGTCGATCGATCAATGGCCACACAACCCCCATTTTTGTCGAAAATAGCCATGAAATGACCATTTTCAATAATACCTGAAGGCTAACACCTACGATTTTTGACCAAGAAATGGTCTCCACCAGAAATCCAAGAATGTGATCTATGGCAAGGAAACATATGTTGGGTGAGGTGTATGAGCCTCTGGTCGATGATTCAATGGCCACACAACCCCCATTTTTGTCAGAAAATAGCCATGAATCGACATTTTCAATAATACCTATAGGCTAACACCTACGGATTTTTGACAAAGAAATGGTCTCCACCAGAAATCCAAGAATGTGATCTACTGGCAAGGAAACATATGTGGGGTGAGGTGTACGAGCCTCTGGTCGATACGATCAATGGCCACACAACCCCCATTTTGCCGAAAATAGCCATGAATGACCATTTTCAATAATACCGAAGGCTAACACGTACGAGTTTTAACCAAGAAATGGTCTTCCACCAGAAAATCCAAGAATGTAGATCTATGGCAAGGAAACATATGTGGGGTGAGGTTTATGAGCCTCTAGTCGATGATAAATGGCCACACAACCCCCATTTTTTATGAAAATAGCCATGAGCGACCTTGAAAATAGCCATGAGCGACCATTTTCAATAATACTAGAGGATAACACCTACTGGATTTTAGACCAAGAAATGGTCTCCACCAGAAATCCAAGAATGTGATCTATGGCAAGGAAACATATGTGGGGTGAGGTGTATGAGCGTCTGGTCGATGATCAATGGCCACACAACCCCCATTTTGTCGAAAATAGCCATGAACGACCATTTTCAATAATACCGAAGGCTAACACCTAAGGATTTTTGACCAAGAAATGGTCTCCACCAGAAATCCAAGAATGTGATCTATGGCAAGGAAACATATGTGGGGTGAGGTGTATGAGCCTCTGGTCGATGATCAATGGCCACACAACCCCCATTTTTGTCGAAAATAGCCATGAACGACCATTTTCAATAATACCGAAGGCTAACACCTACGGATTTTTGACCAAGAAATGGTCTCCACCAGAAATCCAAGAATGTGATCTATGGCAAGGAAACATATGTGGGGTGAGGTGTATGAGCCGTCTGGTCGATGATCAATGGCCACACAACCCCCATTTTTGTCGAAAATAGCCATGAATGACCATTTACAATAATACCGAAGGCTAACACCTACGGATTTTTGACCATGAAATGGTCTCCACCAGAAATCCAAAAATGTGATCTATGGAAAGGAAACATATGTGGGGTGAGGTGTACGAGCCTCTGGTCGATGATCAATGGCCACAGAACCCCCATTTTGCCGAAAATAGCCATGAACGACCATTTTCAATAATACCGAAGGCTAACACGTACGAGTTTTTGACCAAGGAAATGGTCTCCACCAAAAATCCAAGAATGTGATCTATGGCAAGGAAACATATGTGGGGTGAGGTGTATGAGCGTCTGGTCGATGATCAATGGCCACACAACCCCCATTTTTGTCGAAAATAGCCATGAATGACCATTTACAATAATACCGAAGGCTAACACCTACGGATTTTTGACCAAGAAATGGTCTCCACCAGAAATCCAAGGATGTGATCTATGGCAAGGAAACATATGTGGGGTGAGGTGTATGAGCCTCTGGTCGACGATCAATGGCCACACAACCCTAATTTTTGTCGAAAATAGCCATGAACGACAATTTTCAATGACACTGAAGGCTAACACCTACGGATTTTTGACCAAGAAATGGTCTCCACCATAAATCCAAGAATGTGATCTATGGCAAGGAAACATATGTGGGGTGAGGTGTATGAGCCTCTGGTCGATGATCAATGGCCACACAACCCCCATTTTTGTCGAAAATAGCCATGAATGACCATTTACAATAATACCGAAGGCTAACACCTACGGATTTTGACCAAGAAATGGTCTCCACCAGAAATCCAAGAATGTGATCTATGGCAAGGAAACATATGTGGGGTGAGGTGTATGAGCCTCTGGTCGATGATCAATGGCCACACAACCCCCATTTTTGTCGAAAATAGCCATGAACGACCATTTTCAATAATATCGAAGGCTAACACCTACGGATTTTTGACCAAGAAATGGTCTCCACCAGAAATCCAAGAATGTTATCTACGACAAGGAAACATATGTGGGGTGAGGTGTATGAGCCTCTGGTCGACGATCAATGGCCACACAACCCCCATTTTGCCGAAAATAGCCATGAATGACCATTTTCAATAATACCGAAGGCTAACACGTACGAGTTTTTAACCAAGAAATGGTTTCCACCAGAAATCCAAGAATGTAATCTATGGCAAGGAAACATATGTGGGGTGAGGTTTATGAGCCTCTAGTCGATGATAAATGGCCACACAACCCCCATTTTTTATGAAAATAGCCTATGAGCGACCATTTTCAATAATACTAGAGGCTAACACCTACGGATTTTAGACCAAGAAATGGTCTCCACCAGAAATCCAAGAATGTGATCTATGGCAAGGAAACAATATGTGGGGTGAGGTGTATGAGCGTCTGGTCGATGATCAATGGCCACACAACCCCATTTTGTCGAAAATAGCCATGAACGACCATTTTCAATAATACCGAAGGCTAACACCTACGGATTTTGACCAAGAAATGGTCTCCACCAGAAATCCAAGAATGTGATCTATGGCAAGGAACATATGTGGGGTGAGGTGTATGAGCCTCTGGTCGACGATCAATGGCCACACAACCCCTAATTTTTGTCGAAAATAGCCATGAACGACCATTTTCAATGACACTGAAGGCTAACACCTACGGATTTTCGACCAAGAAATGGTCTCCACCATAAATCCAAGAATGTGATCTATGGCAAGGAAACATATGTGTAGTGAGGTGTATGAGCCTCTGGTCGAAGATCAATGGCCACACAACCCCCATTTTTGTCGAAAATAGCCATGAATGACCATTTTCAAAATACCAAAGGCTAACACGTACGGATTTTTTGACCAAGAAATGGTCTCCACCAGAAATCCAAGAATGTGATCTATGGCAAGGAAACATATGTGGGGTGAGGTGTACGAGCCTCTGGTCGATGATCAATGGCCACACAACCCCCATTTTGCCGAAAATAGCCATGAACGACCATTTTCAATAATACCGAAGGCTAACACGTACGAGTTTTTAACTAAGAAATGGTCTCCACCAGAAATCCAAGAATGTGATTCTATGGCAAGGAAACATATGTGGGGTGAGGTTTATGAGCCTCTAGTCGATGATAAATGGCCACACAACCCCCATTTTTTATGAAAATAGCCATGAGCGACCTTGAAAATAGCCATGAGCGACCATTTTCAATAATACTAGAGGCTAACACCTATGGATTTCTAGACCAAGAAATGGTCTCCACCAGAAATCCAAGAATGTGATCTATGGCAAGGAAACATATGTGGGGTGAGGTGTATGAGCGTCTGGTCGATGATCAATGGCCACACAACCCCCATTTTGTCGAAAATAGCCATGAACGACCATTTTAAATAATACCGAAGGCTAACACCTACGGATTTTTGACCAAGGAAATGGTCTCCACCAGAAATCCAAGAATGTGATCTATGGCAAGGAAACATATGTGGGGTGAGGTGTATGAGCCTCTGGTCGACGATCAATGGCCACACAACCCTAATTTTTGTCGAAAATAGCCATGAACGACCATTTTCAATGACACTGAAGGCTAACACCTACGGATTTTTGACCAAGAAATGGTCTCCACCATAAATCCAAGAATGTGATCTATGGCAAGGAAACATATGTGTAGTGAGGTGTATGAGCCTCTGGTCGAAGATCAATGGCCACACAACCCCCATTTTTGTCGAAAATAGCCATGAATGACCATTTTCAAAAATACCAAAGGCTAACACATTCGGATTTTTGCCCAAGAAATGGTCTCCACCAGAAATCCAAGAATGTGATCTATGGCAAGGAAACATATGTGGGGTGAGGTGTACAAGCCTCTGGTCGATGATCAATGGCCACAGAACCCCCATTTTGCCGAAAATAGCCATGAATGACCATTTTCAATAATACCGAAGGCTAACACGTACGAGTTTTTGACCAAGAAATGGTCTCCACCAAAAAATCCAAGAATGTGATCTATGGCAAGGAAACATATGAGGGGTGAGATTTATGAGCCTCTAGTCGATGATAAATGGCCACACAACCCCCATTTTTTATGAAAATAGCCATGAGCGACCATTTTCAATAATATTAGAGGCTAAGACCTACGGATTTTTGACCAAGAAATGGTCTCCACCAGAAATCTAAGAATGTGATCTATGGCAAGGAAACATATGTGGGGTGAGGTGTATGAGCCTCTGGTCGATGATCAATGGCCACACAACCCACATTGTTGTCGAAAATAGCCATGAATGACCATTTACAATAATACCGAAGGCTAACAACTACGGAATTTTGACCAAGAAATGGTCTCCACCAGAAATCCAAGAATGTGATCTATGGCAAGGAAACATATGTGGGGTGAGGTGTACGAGCCTCTGGTCGATGATCAATGGCCACACAACCCCCATTTTTGTCGAAAATAGGCCCATGAACGACCATTTTCAATAATATCAGAAGGCTAACACGTACGAGTTTTTGACCAAGAAATGGTCTCCACCAGAAAATCCAAGAATGTGATCTACTGACAAGGGAAACATATGTGTGGTGAGGATGTATGAGCCTCTGGTCGACTGATCAATGGCCACACAACCCCCATTTTTTGCTGAAAATAGCCATGAAGGACCATTTTCAATAATATCGAAGGCTAAGCACTTACGAGTTTTTTAACCAAGAAATGGTTTCCACCAGAAATCCAAGAATGTAATCTATGGCAAGGAAACATATGTGGGGGTGAGGTGTACGAGCCTCTGGTCGATGGATCAATGGCCACACAACCCCCATTTTGCCGAAAATAACCATGAACGACCATTTCAATAATACCGAAGGCTAACACTTACGGTTTTTGACCAAGAAATGGTCTCCACCAAAAATCCAAGAATGTGATCTATGGCAAGGAAACATATGTGGGGTGAGATTTATGAGCCTCTAGTCGATGATAAATGGCCACACAACCCCCATTTTTGTATGAAATAGCCATGAAGCGACCATTTTCAATAATATTAGAAGGCTAAGACCTACGGATTTTTGACCAAGAAATGGTCTCCACCAGAAATCCAAGAATGTGATCTATGGCAAGGAAACATATGTGGGGTGAGGTGTATGAGCCTATGGTCGATGATCAATGGCCACACAACCCCCTTTTGTCGAAAATAGCCATGAATGACCATTTCAATAATACCGAAGGCTAACACCTACGGATTTTTGACCCAAGAAATGGTCTCCACCAGAAATCCAAGAATGTGATCTATGGCAAGGAAACATATGTGGGGTGAGGTGTACGAGCCTCTGGTCGATGATCAATGGCCACACAACCCCCATTTTGTCCGAAAATAGCCATGAACGACCATTTTCAATAATACCGAAGGCTAACACGTACGGATTTTTGACCAAGAAATGGTCTCCACCAGAAATCCAAGAATGTGATCTATGGCAAGGAAACATATGTGGGGTGAGAGTGTATGAGCCTCTAGTCGATGATCAATGGCCACACAAACCCCCATTTTTTTATGAAAAATAGCCATGAAGCGACCATTTTCAATAATATAGAAGGCTAAGACCTACGGATTTTTGACCAAGAAATGGTCTCCACCAGAAATCCAAGAATGTGATCTATGGCAAGGAAACATATGTGGGGTGAGGTGTATGAGCCTCTGGTCGATGATCAATGGCCACACAACCCACATTGTTGTCGAAAAATAGCCATGAATGACCATTTTCAATAATACCGAAGGCTAACACCTACGGATTTTTGACCAAGAAATGGTCTCCACCAGAAATCCAAGAATGTGATCTATGGCAAGGAAACATATGTGGGTGAGGTGTATGAGCCTCTGGTCGACTGATCAATGGCCACACAACCCCATTTTGCCGAAAATAGACCATGAACGACCATTTTTCAATAATACGAAGGCTAACCACGTACGAAGTTTTTGACCAAGAAATCGGTCTCCACCAAAAATCCAAGAATGTGATCTATGGCAAGGAAACATATGTGGGGTTGAGATTTATGAGCCTCTAGTCGATGATAAATGGCCACACAACCCCCATTTTTTATGAAAATAGCCATGAGCGACCATTTTCAATAATATTAGAGGCTAAGAACCTACGGATTTTTGACCAAGAAATGGTCTCCACCAGAAAATCCAGAATGTGATCTATGGCAAGAGAAACATATGTGGGGTGAGGTGTATTGAGCCTCTGGTCGACTAGATCAATGGCCACACAACCCCCATTTTGCGAAAATAGCCATGAATGACCATTTTCAATAATACGAAGGCTAACACGTACGAGTTTTAACCAAGAAAATGGCTTCCACCAGAAATCAAGAATGTAATCTATGGACAAGGAAACATATGTGGGGGTGAGGTTTATGAGCCTCTAGTCGACGATAAATGGCCACACAACCCCATTTTTATGAAAATAGCCATGAGCGACCATGAAATAGCCAATGAGCGACCATTTTCAATAATACTAGAGGCTAAACACCTACGGATTTTTAGACCAAGAAATGGTCTCCACCAGAAATCCAAGAATGTGATCTACGACAAGGAAACATATGTGGGTGAGGTGTATGATCCTCTGGTCGACGATCAATGGCCACACAACCCCCATTTTGCCGAAAATAGCCATGAAATGACCATTTTCAATAATACCGAAGGCTAACACGTACGAGTTTTTAACCAAGAAATGGCTCCACCAGAAATCCAAGAATGTAATCTATGGCAAGGAAACATATGTGGGGTGAGGTTTATGAGCCTCTAGTCGATGATAAATGGCCACACAACCCCCATTTATGAAAATAGCCATGAGCGACCTTGAAAATAGCCATGAGCGACCATTTTCAATAATACAAGAGGCTAACACCTACGGATTTTAGACCAAGAAATGGTCTCCACCAGAAATCCAAGAATGTGATCTATGGCAAGGAAACATATGTGGGATGAGGTGTATGAGCGTCTGGTCGATGATCAATGGCCACACAACCCCCATTTTTGTCGAAAATAGCCATGAACGACCATTTTCAATAATACGAAGGCTAACACCTACGGATTTTAGACCAAGAAATGGTCTCCACCAGAAATCCAAGAATGTGATCTATGGCAAGGAAACATATGTGGGGTGAGGTGTATGAGCGTCTGGTCGATGATCAATGGCCACACAACCCCCATTTTTGTCGAAAATAGCCATGAACGACCATTTTCAATAATACTAGAGGCTAACACCTACGGAATTTTAGACCAAGAAATGGTCTCCACCAGAAATCCAAGAATTGATCTATGGCAAGGAAACATATGTGGGGTGAGGTGTATGTAGCGTCTGGTCGATGATCAATGGACACACAACCCCCATTTTGTCGAAAATAGCCATGAACGACCATTTTCAATAATACCGAAGGCTAACACCTACGGATTTTTGACCAAGAAATGGTCTCCACCAATAATCCAAGAATGTGATTTATGGCAAGGAAACATATGTGGGGTGAGGTGTATGAGCCTCTGGTCGACGATCAATGGCCACACAACCCTAATTTTTGTCGAAAATAGCCATGAACGACCATTTTCAATGACACTGAAGGCTAACACCTACAGGATTTTTGACCAAGAAATGGTCTCCACCATAAATCCAAGAATGTGATCTATGGCAAGGAAACATATGTGTAGTGAGGTGTATGAGCCTCTGGTCGATAGATCAATGGCCACACAACCCCCATTTTTGTCGAAAATAGCCATGAATGACCATTTTCAAAAATACCAAAGGCTAACACGTTACGGATTTTTGACCAAGAAATGGTCTCCACCAGAAATCCAAGAATGTGATCTATGGCAAGGAAACATATGTGGGGTGAGGTGTACGAGCCTCTGGTCGATGATCAATGGCCACACAAACCCCCATTTTGCCGAAAATAGCCATGAACGACCATTTTCAATAATACCGAAGGCTAACACGTACGAGTTTTTAACCAAGAAATGGTCTCCACCAGAAATCCAAGAATGTGATCTATGGCAAGGAAACATATGTGGGGTGAGGTTTATGAGCCTCTAGTCGATGATAAATGGCCACACAACCCCCATTTTTATGAAAATAGCCAGGAGCGACCTTGAAAATAGCCATGAGCGACCATTTTCAATAATACTTAGAGGCTAACACCTACGGATTTTAGACCAAGAAATGGTCTCCACCAGAAATCCAAGAATGTGATCTATGGCAAGGAAACATATGTGGGGTGAGGTGTATGAGCGTCTGGTCGATGATCAATGGCCACACAACCCCCCATTTTTGTCGAAAATAGCCATGAATCGACCATTTTCAATAATACCTAAGGCTAACACCTACGGATTTTTGACCAAGAAATGGTCTCCACCAGAAATCCAAGAATGTGATCTATGGCAAGGAAACATATGTGGGGTGAGGTGTATGAGCCTCTGGTCGACGATCAATGGCCACACAACCCTAATTTTTGTCGAAAATAGCCATGAACGACCATTTTCAATGACACTGAAGGCTAACACCTACGGATTTTTGACCAAGAAATGGTCTCCACCATAAATCCAAGAATGTGATCTATGCAAGGAAACATATGTGTAGTGAGGTGTATGAGCCTCTGGTCGAAGATCAATGGCCACACAACCCCCATTTTTGTCGAAAATAGCCATGAATGACCATTTTCAATAATACCGAAGGCTAACACATTACGGATTTTTGACCAAGAAATGGTCTCCACCAGAAATCCAAGAAGTGATCTATGGCAAGGAAACATATGTGGGGTGAGGTGTTACGAGCCTCTGGTCGATGATCAATGGCCACAGAACCCCCATTTTGCCGAAAATAGCCATGAACGACCATTTTCAATAATACCGAAGGCTAACACGTACGAGTTTTTGACCAAGAAATGGTCTCCACCAAAAATCCAAGAATGTGATCTATGGCAAGGAAACATATGTGGGGTGAGATTTATGAGCCTCTAGTCGATGATAAATGGCCACACAACCCCCATTTTTTTATGAAAATAGCCATGAGCGACCATTTTCAATAATATTAGAGGCTAAGACCTACGGATTTTTGACCAAGAAATGGTCTCCACCAGAAATCCAAGAATGTGATCTATGGCAAGGAAACATATGTGGGGTGAGGTGTATGAGCCTCTGGTCGATGATCAATGGCCACACAACCCCCATTTTTGTCGAAAATAGCCATGAATGACCATTTACAATAATACAGAAGGCTAACACCTACGGATTTTTGACCAAGAAATGGTCTCCACCAGAAATCCAAGAATGTGATCTATGGCAAGGAAACATATGTGGGGTGAGGTGTATGAGCCTCTGGTCGATGATCAATGGCCACACAACCCCCATTTTTGTCGAAAATAGCCATATGAACGACCATTTTCAATAATATCGAAGGCTAACACCTACGGATTTTTGACCAAGAAATGGTCTCCACCAGAAATCCAAGAATGTGATCTACGGACAAGGAAACATATGTGGGGTGAGGTGTATGAGCCTCTGGTCGACGATCAATGGCCACACAACCCCCATTTTTGCGAAAATAGCCATGAATGACCATTTTCAATAATACCGAAGGCTAACACGTACGAGTTTTTAACCAAGAAATGGTTTTCCACCAGAAATCCAAGAATGTAATCTATGGCAAGGAAACATATGTGGGGTGAGGTTTATGAGCCTCTAGTCGATGATAAATGGCCACACAACCCCCCATTTTTTATGAAAATAGCCATGAGCGACCTTGAAAATAGCCATGAGCGACCATTTTCAATAATATTAGAGGCTAGACACCTACGGATTTTTGACCAAGAAATGGTCTCCACCCAGAAATCCAAGAATGTGAGTCTATGGCAAGGAAACATATGTGGGTGTGAGGTGTATGAGCCTCTGGTCGATGATCAATGGCCACAACACCCCATTTTTGTCGAAAATAGCCATGACTGACCATTTCCAATAATACCGAAGGCTAACACCTACGGATTTTTGACCAAGAAATGGTCTCCACCAGAAATCCAAGAATGTGATCTATGGCAAGGAAACATATGTGGGGTGAGGTGTATGAGCCTCTGGTCGATAATCAATGGCCACACAACCCCCATTTTTGTCCGAAAATAGCCATGAACGACCATTTTCAATAATATCGAAGGCTAACACCTATCGGATTTTTGACCAAGAAATGGTCCTCCACCAGAAATCCAAGAATGTGATCTACGACAAGGAAACATATGTGGGGTGAGGTGTATGAGCTCTGGTCGACGATCAATGGCCACACAACCCCCATTTTTGCCGAAAATTAGCCATGAATGACCATTTTCAATAATACCGAAGGCTAACACGTACGAGTTTTTAACCAAGAAATGGTTTCAACCAGAAATCCAAGAATGTAATCTATGGCAAGGAAACATATGTGGGGTGAGGTTTATGAGCCTCTAGTCCGATGATAAATGGCCACACAACCCCCATTTTTTTATGAAATAGCCATGAGCGACCTTGAAACTAGCCATGAGCGACCATTTTCAATAATACTAGAGGCTAACACCTACGGATTTTAGACCAAGGAAATGGTCTCCACCAGAAATCCAAGAATGTGATCTATGGCAAGGAAACATATGTGGGGTGAGGTGTATGAGCGTCTGGTCGATGATCAATGGCCACACAACCCCCATTTTTGTCGAAAATAGCCATGAACGACCCATTTTTCAATAATACCGAAGGCTAACACCTACGGAATTTTGACCAAGAAATGGTTCATCCACTCAGAAATCCAAGAATGTGATCTATGGCAAGGAACCATATGTGGGGTGAGGTGTATGAGCCTCTGGTCGACTGATCAATGGCCACACAACCCCCATTTTTTATGAAATAGCCATGAGCGACCTTGAAAATAGCCATGAGCGACCATTTTCAATAATACTAGAGGCTAACACCTACGGATTTTAGACCAAGAAATGGTCTCCCACCAGAAATCCAAGAATGTGATCTATGGCAAGGAAACATATGTGGGGTGAGGTGTATGAGCGTCTGGTTCGATGATCAATGGCCACACAACCCCCATTTTTGTCGAAAATAGCCATGAACGACCATTTTCAATAATACGAAGGCTACACCTACGGATTTTACCAAGAAATGGTCTCCACCAGAAATCCAAGAATGTGATCTATGGCAAGGAAACATATGTGGG